>NC_050450.1:99813799-100048799 GCF_903995425.1 Onychomys torridus | reverse complement strand
TGTGTGTGTGTATGTGTCTGTCTGTGTGAGTATATATGTGTGTCTGCATATGTATGTGTGTTGTATGATATTTTGTTTGTGTTCTGACAAATAAAGCTTGCCTGGAGATCAGAGGGTGGAGCTAGACACTAGTTAACCACAGAAGTTGAGCAATGGTGACTCACACATTTAATCCCTGCATTCCGGAGGTGGAGACAAGAAGTGATAAGGCCAGGCAGAGACAGGATCTTGGTCCTTTGGGTTGGAGGATCCAGAGAGGTAAGAAATCACTGGTGGCTCCTCCTCTGCTTCTCTGATTTTTCTGGTTTTACCCTGATATCTGACTCCTAGTTTTTATTGATAAGACTAATTTCCTAATTAGTCACACTTCATCTGGGGCCCCACATTAGGTGCCATATATGGTCAGGTGTTTCTCTCCCACCTATCTGTTCCCAAATACCTGGCAGCCGCTTCCCAAATAATTGACTCAGAGGCTTAATATTACTTATAAATGAGTGGCCAATAGCTCAGGCTTTTTACTAGCTAACTCTTACACTGAAATTAACCCATATTTCTATTTATGCTTTGCCACGTGGCTCATGGCTTGTTGCCTCATTTTCTACATATGCTGCTTGCCCAGCAGCTGGCTTGCATCTCCCTGACTCTCTTGACTCTACTCTTCTTCCTCATTCTCTGTGCATCAGGCTGTCTTGGCCAATCTCTTCTTGCCCTTCTATCAGCCAATTAGTTTTTTATTAGCAATGAGCATAATCCACAGTGTATGTGTTTCTCATATTTTATCCTTTTGTTGTTGTTGTTGTTTGTCTATATTCTTTGATTTATTCTGGTTGTTTTTATTGAACTATTTGTTTTCTAAAGAGAAAGAGAAAAGACATGGAGTTGGATGGGTGGAGTAGTGGAGAGGATTTGGGAGTAGATGGGAGAATCCATAAATAGAATCTATAGTATAAAAATATTTTCAAGAAAAAATATTTAAAAAATAAATCTGCAGATGCCAGATGCTTTTGCATCCTGTTGAAAAATAATTTACACAATTCTAAACTAATCAAATTGAATTGATGATCTAATAAATGGAATTTAATATCCAAAAAAGAAAACACTTTTTCCTTCAAACTGAATGGAAGAATATAAATAAACATAAGACAAAAAAGAGAGTTACTTCTAAGTGCCCCCTTTTCATTTAAATACATCCCTTCATGCATATAGAATCATAATTATAGATTTTGGCAACCTACTATGTCTTTGATATGTATCGAAACCTGCCTCTAATTCAATGGGTTTCTTTTAGAGTCAGTGTGGCATAATAGGTGTGAAGTCAGTCCTTCAACTCTCCTCACCAAACCCCAAAACCAAGCAAACAAAGAAATAAACGAAAACAAAATATGGTAGGTTTAGATCTAAGAAATCATTGAGTAATTTGGAAAATGGCCTTAGAGTTCAGCATGTTTTGATATGTGTGCATGTCTGTGTGTGTGTTTGTGTTTGTGTGTGTGTATGTGTGTGTGTGTGTGTGTGTCTGTGTGTTTGTGTGTGTGTGTCTGAATATGTATGTGTGTGTCTGTCTGTGTGTATGTCTGAATATGTATGTATGTATGTATGTGTGTGCATGTGCACATGTGTGTATGCGTGTGTGTCTGTATATGTATTCATGCATGCATGTGTGTATGTGTGTGTGTGTGTGTGTGTGTGTGTGTGTGTGTGTGTGTATTTTCTGAGATGCTGGAGTTCAAACCTAGGGTCTTAAGCATGCGAGGCAATCACCATACCACCAAGCTTTCTTCCCAGCATAAAGTTTTATAAAAGTCCATTGAAAACTATCATCTATGTCTTAAGTACTAAAATAACTCTCATTGGAAAACAATCAAGTGGCCTTTAGCACTAGCAGGTAAAGCCTTTATGTTATTTGTTAGAATGACAGTGGCTTTGCAAATACAACTACTCGGCACTGTTCAAAACACTCACAAGCTGCCTCACAATTTTGAGATCACACAATGAGATCACACAACCATCCAGCTGTCGGTTTGAGACTTGATGCCTAGTGTAAAGCTTTCCCCCACCAGCCAACTCCTGGGAGTAACAGGATGCTGTCTGAGTTCTAATGTCTATATCAAGTCTTCTTTCTTCTTCCCCTACAGCTAATCTCAGCTAGAATTTCATATCTTTCTTGGCTGCGAACTCACATGATGAATCAAAGCTTCCATGGGTTTGCTATTGTCTTGTTATTTTTGAAACAACATTATTTTCATTGGATGCAAAGAGATGTATTTTTTTTTTTCTCCCAAGCAAATAGATGACATCTGGTCATTCTCTCCCTGTCGGAAAGGACATTCTGCTGAAGCTGAGCCCATGATCGCACTGTTGTTAAACAGCAGGGATTATCATGCAGGACAGTATTAAGTGGTATTTAACAGCAAGACCAAAGTTCTCTGTCAAATGCCTGACTTAGGGCTTCTTAACTGTTAGCATCCCAGCCTTGAGACCTTTTGCACGGAACCATTTTTCATTTTGACAACAAACTACTGTGACTATCCAGGATTTCTTTGCTAGAGCTGACAGCCAAGTATTTCTGTGGCAGAAATATTGCCACTGAGTGGGGGATCAGGGGTGAAGGGGAGACGTTTTTATCCCCTTTCACTCCAAGCGCAATGACATTCCAAGCAGTAGGTGTCCTGAGTCAATGACTGGTTAATCTATTCAGTATGATCCCCTGTCTAGTCAAAACAATAGGGGGGTTGAGGGCTGGGGAGTGTGGAATATGGGCTTCACAATACCATTGTCTAAAGTGTGCACTGCCTTTTACATCTCTTCTGGGCACATTCTCATTGACATAGGTTGGGGAGGGTGACCAGTGAGACTGTCAATTTAAGTGCCATTCTCTAAAAGGTTTTTTATTGGGAGGTAGAGGGGAGAGGGAGAGGTGTCTGACAGGTCCCTCAAGTTCAAGTGCAACCATTTTATGACCACAGTAAGACATCAGCTGTGGAACTTACGATATGATGGGTGCAAAGGCAGGAAATAAAAGAAAGAACTTAATGAAAGTTTAATCTTCTGGGGAATTTGTTCCCCTCAAAGGCATAAATTGAATGACCTAAAACTAAATTTCCCTGTCAAAGGCTGGCATCGAGTTCATGCACATTTTACAGCTCTACTAGAAAGGGATATATTTCTTAGAATAACTATTTCTTTTCTTAAGTGAATACCTGCAAATGCTTCTGGAGGCTGAGGAGTTAGCCCAGTAGATTTACTGGGGACAGCTATTGCTTCACATGTGGGATAGGGGAGCCACGTGATTGCAGCTGCCTGTATCATCATCTGGTCTTTATTTTAGGTTTGTGTATCAACAATCTAGCAATGCACTAGAAACCCAAGAAGCACCTTTGAACATTTTCAAAATAGATCTGGGATCTAGTATGCTTAATCTAAACCTCAGCTTTGCATTAGAAATATTAGCACTTGGGAAGTATTGTAGTTCACAGTTTCTTTTGCTTGTGAGGGATGACATAGGCTAAAAGTCATATAGCTCCAGGAATGACAAGTGTGGTTTTGGTTAAAACATTAAGCAGAGAAGATGACTTAGGCATGGACAACATCATGTCATAATCACTATTAATTAATTTGTCTGTTGCTGTAATTAAATACCCTGACAAAAGCAATTTAAGGAAGGACGGGTTTATTGTGGCTTACAGTTGCAGGGTGCTGTGCAGCACTGTAGAGGAAAGCATGATGGCTAGGGCTCTAGGAGGCAGCTGGTCCTGTTGCATCTGTAGTCAGGAAGCAGAAAGACATATGTTTGTACTCAGCTCACTTTCTTTCTTTCTTTCTTCCTTCCCTTCTTTCTTTCTTTCTTTCTTTCTTTCTTTCTTTCTCTCTCTATCTCTGCCTCTGTCTCTGTCTCTATCTCTATCTCTGTCTCTGTCTCTATCTCTCTCCACCCTAGTTCAGGAATCTGGCCCAGGGAATGGTGACACCAAGAGTAGATGGGTTCTTCTCACCTCAGCGAACATAATCTTGGTAAGCCACCACCAGCATCCTGAGACACTGATCTCACAGTTTCTCAATCCTGCCAAGCTGACAATATCAACCATCACAGTCATCATTTAAATTTTTATAGCAGCTGGAACTTAATGCTGAAGCCTATGTTCATATCAGGGAGCAAGCTTTGCATTGTTGAATCTGTACATCCCATTCTCCATTAAGTCTGGCACATTTGATCACTGACCAGATACAGTATTGGCAAATCTACAATGCATGGACAGACATTTTCTCACTAATATCATGAGCAAAGTGTAACCAGAAGTTTCTCTGGTCCTTCCCGGCCCTGCAGCCAGGATGAATCTCTCCCACACATGGTCCTGCAGCCTCTTATAAAATAATCACTCATGGGCTTATATTAATTACAGACTATATGGCTTATGGATCAAGCTTCTAGCTAGCTAGCTCTTTCATTTTAAATTAACCTATTCCTATTAATCTATATGTTGCCATGTGGCTATGATGTAACAGACCTCCTGGCATCTTGTTGTTCCTTTGGCAGTGGGCTCATGTCTCTCCCATCCCTCCTTTCTCCTTCCTGTCTCTCTCTTTGGATTTCCTGCCTGCCTCTGAGCTGCCTTGTCATAGGCCAAAGTAGCTTATCTATTAACCAACGGGAATAACATATATTCACAGTTTATAGAAAGTCATCTCATAGCACTTTCCCTTTTTTCTGTAATCAAAAAGAAGGTTTTAACTTAAACATAGTAAAATTACAGATAACAAAACAGTTATCAAGCAAGAATTAGAGTTACAATAGTTAGTCTATTTGTATTTAGCAAAATTAAAGAAAATACTCCATCATCTATCTCATCTTAGTATTGTTCTGAGGAGTTTTCAGTCCAAAGCTGATCATTGAGTAATGTTCTTAGGTACAATGCTATCTTTCTGGATAGAGTAGAGGTGTTGTTGTGAGGGCCCCATCTTCCTTCTGGATTCTTCAGAGATCAGAAAGCAAGGAAAAGCATAGAAAATAAATGGAACCTTGACAACAATGGTCCATAGATTATTGGTTTTCTTCTGTTACACACATTTAAATAGACTCATGTGGATTAATCTTACACCAGAGTGTGTCCATGTGTATGTGTGTTGTGTCTAGGTTGCATGTAACATCTTTGTAGACTATGCATAATATTATGTAATTGAGACAAATTTATAGAGATACTTTACAACACAAGTGATGAAAAATTTAAAATCTCTGCATCTGATGATTAAAGTAGCAATAGCAACAGCAGATCTTAAGGTCAGTCCTAGTTACTCTCAGAGAAAATCAATAACTAGTCATTGGAAGTGTAGTTTGCAAACACTTTCAGTTATTTTTCTTTGTTAATTAAGTTAAATATTGTTTCATTCCTGAGGAATTTGAAATTCTCTGATTTTGAAATCCAAATGGATTTTCAGACCTCCTGTGACTTCAGTGTCTAAGAAGAGATTTACCCGTGCCACATGATCACTATTTGGTCACAACTAAAGTATAAAGTAAAATTAAAGATGACTGGGAAAGAAATGGGTTCAGAGATATAATCACATATATGATTATAACATAAGTACCATGCACTGATTGTACCACCAGAGCTCCAATACATATATATGATTGTTAACAAAATTTTTCACTAATGTTATAGTTTTTGTTAAAATAATTTTTGTCAATAATGTGTGACATTTATACTCTATACTATAGCAAAAATTATGTCTTAAAATTATCAGCTCCAGGGTTGTTTTTGTTTATTCTGTCATATATAATTATGAACAAATTGTATTACTTTTCAGACAGGACATTTAAAAGATTAGTAATATTTTCAATAACCAGAAAATATATTTCTTTTAATCAATGTTAGCAATATTTTAAATATTTCTGGAAGAAACTTTGGTCTTCAAATTATTAAAAAAATTCCTCACCTTCAACTACTGAAAATAGCTGGCAATTTATAAGCAATTATTATTTTTTTTTGTTAAAATTTGACCTTTAGAAATTCAAACCTATACATGATTGTCTTCTTAAATTATTCTTGTCATCTGTGATCTTGAGTGGCAGCAAATGTGTATGAAATGTTAGTTTTCTGCAACACTTTCATTTTGTTCTCTTTACACAGCAATTACCTATGGTCTTGTTTCCAGTTTTAGATGGCCAGTCAGTTGTGATACCAAAAGATTATATGAAAATTCTAGATGTAAACTGTAGCTGAAGTTTTCCTGTGTCCTACTCAGTGGGCAGCCGCTCAGACCCAAGTAAACACACAGAGGCTTATATTAATTAAAACTGCTTGGCCATTAGTTCCGGCTTACTACTGACTAGCCCTTACATTTAAAACTCAGCCCATTTCTGTTGATCTATATGTCACCATGTGTTCTGCGGCTTTACCTAAATGTCATTACATGCTGCTCCCTGGAGGGCAGGCTTGCATCTCCTGACTCAGCCTTCTTCTTCCCAGAATTCTCCCTGTCTGCTTATCCCATCTATTCTTGTATTTTATTGAACCAGTGTACAAAAAGCATTATTCCACATCGGTAAACAACTTGTAAAACTTAAATTCTGCATCATTCTAAATAGTGAGATGATATCTTGTACCATCTGCCTTTAGAGAGAGGCATTGTTTTTTCCAGTGTTTTCACCCCTATATACCTTACTTTGCCTTTAGAAGCTGTCTTGGTTATCAATCATATTGACTTACAAGGTTCGGGTAACCCTTATTCAGTAGCCTAGCACCTTGTCATTATGAAGTGTTGCTTCATACCATCACACAGGCACTGTACTCCTCCAATGTTCTTCCAAGTTCTTTTTGGGGAAACTGAGGCTGATTTTCCAGAGAGACAGTCCTGAGTTCTCTGGTTTTCCCATGGGACTTGGTTTTGCTGCTGCCTAATTGGACTACAGGACATTAGTAATATGACCTACCTTCATGATCTAAGGCAAGATAGACTCCAAGTTCTATGTAAAAGTAAACCATGGAAGTCAGTCCATGACTATTTGTAAATTCCCCTTCCTTACTTCTTCGTCTGGGTTTCCTGTCACATTTTCATCAGCTAGTTCCCAAGGGAGGATCTCTTCCCTTAGACCCATATTAAATGTTGTCATACCCCTGAGTTTTCAGTCTGTTCAAAGAGACGCTGCTTTGGTTAGGCTGTTTTATATTCAGGCAAGTTACATTTACCAACAGTGGAAGTTTTCCATAAGTTCACCCAGGCATCCAAGTCATGGGAATACACGAAAAGTCAATGGTCTAGTTATGGCCCCCCACTGCAGCAGCTGGAACTGGAAATTAGGACCCCTCTCAGGCCACATATTTTACAGAACCCCTTGGTCTACCTCTGGATCCACTGTTCTCTACAAGGCAAGGCATCTACAATGCAAATACACTCAGATAGAGTCTGTACCTCGCTTTCTGTAGACCAAATTTTCTGTGATGACCCTTAATTCTCTCGTAATGACAAAGACCCCTTTTCCAGGTTCTCCATGAAAACAATCAAGAAGCAACTGTCTGTGGAAGCATCAAGTTTGGATGTGTAAGCTGAGTTTTTCATGTACTTGAATGTGAGATCTCTTAGTGTCCCATGAGGAGGAGATGAATCAGAGAAGAGGGAACAGATCTCAACCAGGGAGAGTATTTGCCCATCCCCATAAAGCAGTATTCTGGCAGAAGTTAATAAGAATTCTACAGGTTTAAGATTTTGATTTTTTTTTTCTCGTCTACCTTAGAGTCTTTGTAAAGGCATATTCAGCCTATCAGAAAGGGGACTCATATCTTATTACTCAGTCTACTGACTTGATTAACAATTTTAGAAAATATTTTTAGTTCTTATTTATTTTTATGTGTATAAATGTTTTGTGTGCATTTATGTCTGTGTAAAATGTAGATGCAGTGCATTTTGGAGGTCAGAATAGGGTGTCAGAGTCTGGAGTTATGGATACTTGCTTTTCCTCAGGTAGGTGCTGAGATTTGAACCTGTGTCCTCTGCAAGAGCAGCCAGTGTTGTTAATTGCTAAGCCATTTCTCCAGATGTACAAATTTAAAATATATGAATAGACAATATTTTATGTTATGTTTATATTCTTCTCCCATATAGAAACTTAAGGGAGTACTGAAACCAGATAGGAGAGAAATTTTTAATTTCCCCAAGGCCTAGAAATTGAATTCTCCACTTGATTGTGACAGGCCATTATATCAGCCAACTCCATAGTTCTTAGCGATGAACTGTTAATAGTACTTCCTACTAACCCCAACTCCATAGTTCCCCAAATGACCAAGTGGCTTTGATGGATCAGATGACCAGAGCCTGATCTTTGCTACACAGAGTCAATATCATGCCTAACACAACCTTTCAGAATGAAGTGTTACCTTGCCTAATTTATCAGGGATAAGTTAATAAAGAAAGACAAGACTAGAGAAAAGATCAAGATACTGTGAGCCACCAAACATCTACTGCTTGTCCCAGAAAAGGTGTTTACATACAGGATGTGGTAGTTTGATTGTAATTGGCCCCCAAAATCTCATAGGGAGTGGCACCATTAGCAGATATGACTTTCTAGGAGAGATATGGTCTTATTGGAGGAAGTGTTTCCTTGTGGGGGCAGGCTTTGAAGTTCCTCTGCCTAGGATACTGCCCAATGTCTCAGTCTTCCTGTTGCCTGCAATATGTGGGACTCTCAGCTACTTCTCTAGCACCATGTCTGCCTGCACATTGCCATGCTCCTCCTCATCATGATAATGGACTAAACCTCTAAAACTTTAAGTGAGCCATTCCAATTAAATGTTTTCATTTATTAAAGTTGCCATGGTCACAGTGTCTCTTCATAGCAATAGAAATCCTAACAAAGACACAGGATGATACCATTCATTATATTTTAGGATATCAGCCCAAAAGCTTCCTTTTCCTTGAGAGCAATAGATAAAACAGTCATCCAAAGAAGAGTCCACTAAATATTAAGACATATATTACATCCATTTTTCCATGTAAGACATTTTACCCTGATCACAAAGCCCTCATATTTTCAGTCATCTGTGTTATCATACATGAACCACTGAAGGCTTTTATATGTTTTGTTGTTTATAATTTACTTCACAATCTCAAAGTGTTAGCAGTGTATCATCTTGATCACACCCAGAGGCTCTTAGTTAACACATGAATTGCCTTAATTTGTAATGGAGATCCCAGAACTGTTAGTGTGTGAAAGGTCCTCATTAGGGGGGTTCTCTCCTGAATAGATTTGAAAAGCCATCACCTGGATCCTCTAAGTAGCCTAGAGCTTATAACAAATGAGCTTTTATCAGCAAAATCAGTGCTGATGATGTGGATTGGAGCTGCCATGCTGTGAATAGGAAAGTTCTCAGGAGTGCAGAGGGCTTTGTGTTCTGTTTTTCCAGGGGTAATTGTCTAACCAAATAAGAAAGTTACGCAGATCCTATGGCTAAGGTAGCAAAGTAGCATTTCCCTCAGGAGAGAAATGCACCGCATATGTTGGAAAAGCTGGGAAACTGAAGAGTTTAGGACACAGGGAGACAGCTTAGGAGTCTGTTTTTCAATATAAAAAAGATTTGTTCTGATTACATTTCAAGTGATGCCACCATCCTCTAGAGTAGAAGAAGAAAGTTATTCAACCCTATCAACTCTTATTCAGGAGATCAAATAGCTTTCTACTTCACATACACATCTGACCTGGCTCCCAGTGGCATTAATTTCCACTAGTAGATGCACACTGTTGGGCGGCAGGAAGATTGTCTTGTTCCCTTCACTTGGATTGTGTGTCTTCAGTGTACCAGGCAATATGCTTGCCTTCTCAGCCCAGTTTCCCATTCCATTCTAAAAATAATATAGATGAATGCATCACACTCATAGTGGACTGCTGCGCCTCCCACACTCATATACACCCACATGTATGTGCACACACACACACACACACACACACACATACACACACACACACACACACACACACACACACAATAAAGAATGAGTAATAAACACATTTGGAAGATAAAATTAGATGACTGATAATTTTAGTGTTGATGAAAAGAATTTGAGTGAAAAGGAATCTGCAGAGGAAGTTATTTATGTAACTTAAAAAGTTATTTACATTGACCAACTTTAAGACTGGATCATAGAAAGATAATATTATTTTGCAGATTAGACAAATTGTTTCCAACTGTCACTTAAGAATCAAGCACCTATTGGAGAAACTATGTATGCAGCAAGTTTCCATGACTTGGGAAGATGATGTAGCACATGGAATTATGGGAAAAAAAACCCTAAGGGCCAAAGGGAAGACTTGAAAGCAGGGATTAGGAAGTTGGCCAAATTTCAGGAAGAGATCAATATAGATCAATAAGACCATGTACTTTGGGATGGCAATTGATCTGGACAGCCAAGTTTCTATAAATCAACAGTGTCCCCATAGTAGAAAATTCCATTAGCTGTGAGTTTGGAGGAATTCAGCATAAAAAAATAGTAGTTCAAATACAATGCCCTCTGAATTACATGTGTACATGCATTTATGTATGTGCACATGAGTGTGCATGCATGTGTGTGTGGAGTCCAGAGTCACATGCTGAGAATATGAACTTTGTTACCATTGCATCTCAGCACATGTGGTAAAGAAATCACTTAAGTTGGCTGCTTTTGTGGCTAATAGCTGAACACTTGCTTTTACCTGTGACGAGATTCTTTGACAGCTCCTCTTTTGAACAGATTTCAACTCTTCCACCTCTGCCAGTCAAAAAAGTCAGACCTGAACTCTTTTATACCTTGCAGGGTAGAGAGATCCCTAAATTAAAGAAATATGGTTGTTTTTCCACTGCTTTTCCCTCTTAATGTTTACCATTGTTATTTTTCAATCCCTCACACCCAAATGATTGGAGCTTTTCCTTAGCTTCACCCTTGCCGAGACACGTTAAAACTCTGCAGAGACTTTTAGAACTTTAGCAGTCTGGTTCTGAAGTTAAAATATGCGGCTCTAACCAAACAAATTCAAAGGGAACCCTTCTTTTATCTCCTCCTTCGAAAGAAGCTCTGTATATTACAAGAGACACAATTTATTATGTGATCTTTTTGGGTAACTTGTCAGCTATTGAAATGTGTACCTCTATCCCTCTAGAGATAAGTTGTAATGGTGTGTATAGAATCAACACAGAGCCTTATTACTATGAAATGCCCTTGGCATGGATGGCCCTTTTAGGACACCAAATTTGTGGATGAAGCCAATAGAAAGAGAAAGATGGTGAATCTACAAGCAGGATGAAGAGGAAAGAGGAGCTATCACAAGTCAACAAGGAATGTCTACTAGTTTGTCTGAAGTTTCTGAATGTCCCAGCATCACTGCTGTGTGAGGGAGACTTTTCACTAATGCTTGCTAATGGGCCTTTTCAAAAACATTGTTTTGTAGGAATTTTATGACTTGAAATAGAGACTTGGGGAGTTTTTCTAGATATAAAGCAATAATTTGACTTATGAATGGAAGTTATTTGGAATTTCAAGGAAAAAAATTTTCTGAGTCCAGTCCAGTTTGATTCAATTAACTTATGAACAGCTTGTGAGATCCAAGCATATACTGGGATACATGGCATGTGCCACTATGCCTAGCTGAAGACTGACTTCTCTAGTTGATTATTATCTGTGATAGAAACTGACAGCCTAGTCTGAACATAGTCTTTTCTTTCCAAAGAAGAAATAAACTTCATAGAAACTCAGGATATAGCTTAACCTTATGGCTTACTAACTGGTTTTCTTTGATCTGGAAAGACAATCTCCATGGTCTTTTGATAAAGCTCCCATGGTAGAGTGGCTCATGTAGGGTTTTGTCTGAATTAATCATTACAGCTAGTATCACAGACCAAAGTCTGGAACATGAACTTCAGTCTGGCCCTACATGAATGTGACTGGATTCTGTTTTTAAGTCTCTCTCTCTCTCTCTCTCTCTCTCTCTCTCTCTCTCTCTCTCTCTCTCTCTCTCTCTCTCTCTGTGTGTGGTTTACATATGCATAGTGTATGTGTGTATGGTTCATATCAATTTGTGTGTTCAAGCTTGCATACTCATGTGTATATCTATCCATCAAAAAGGATATTGCTGTTCTGCTCTATTACTTTACCTGCTCAGACAGGCTCTCTTGATGAAGCTGGAGCTAGGATAGCAGCCAGCGAGACCTAGAAATCCTCCCATTTCCACCCTGAGATTTGAACTCAGACCCTCATGCTTGTAAGCAAGAATTTTTACCGACTTGAACACTCTCCCTAGGCCCTATTTTTAATATTTAAAGTTAAAATTTTGTACTCTGATATTTCTTTAATTTTTAGAAGATTTTATTTTGAATGATGTGCATATGTGTCCATAAGGAGGAATTTTATGTGCATTTGAGTGCAGGTATCTGTGGAGGCTAGAAGAAAGCAGCAGATTGCCCTGGGGCTGGAGTTACAGGGAGTTGTGATCTATCCAGCATGGATGCTGAGAAATGAACTTGTGTTCTCTGCACAATCAGTACACACACTAAGTCATCTCTTCATCCTCTCATTTAATATTTTCCTTAGTGAAAAAACCCTAAATTAATCAGATGCCAAACCATTGATGCCATAATATTTCTGAGAAAATCAATAAAAATTGTTTATGTAATTACTTATCTCAGCAATTCAAATCTGAAATCTCAAAAAGTCATTTTTTTCAAATTGATGAAATTAAAGATATTTTATCAGCCAATGATAATTAATTATCTTTTGAGTCATCATCTCACTATGCAAACCTGGTCCTGGTTGGTTTAGTACTTACTACACAGTGACAACTGATTGCAAATTCAAAGCAGTCTTCTTTTCTCAGCTTCCCAAGTATTACGGGCATATGCCTCAATGCTCCGAGGAAATTAAAGTTAAGTGAAACTAAAATTAATTGTGACTTACTGAGCACCTCATGCTTACTCATGAGGCCAGTTACAGACACCATAGTATTTTATACATCAGGAGAAAAATACAGTAGCCAAACAGAGTAATTGCTTCACTGTGTCCATGGGAGCAGCTTTGTGTAAACACAGTGGGCGAAGCAAGAGCGACCACAACTCACCAAGATCTTCTCTCAAATTAAAGGATAAAAGCTTCCAGGTTCTAAAGTCCTGTGTTGTACCCCCACTTGCATTTCTGGGATCCTCCTTGGCAGTTCCGTCCAGAAGTACAGCCATTGTGCTAGCTGAAGGAATGAACTTTTCAAACTCTCAGAGAAATGAAAGAAATCAAGGACAATCTTTGTTTAAGAAGTTGGATTCATATAAAGTGCAGCTGCACATTGGTCCTATGAGTGTACCTTGGGGGGAGACATTTAGTATGCTTGGATTTTCCTTGATCATACTACATCAACATCCATTCATAAAACTTTCCCTGAGGAGTGGAGGGTACTCTGTACAGGATGCAATGATCTGGATATTGAGCATTTATGGGCAAGACTGTCTGATTTCTGCCTCAGGAATACACTCCTAGTTGCAACATCTTGAAAACATTATTCTATCAATAATCTAAGCATACATGGGCCCCTCTCTATCTCCAGGAAGGTGACAAGTATGCAGAAAATATATTACCTTGCAACTTCCAGGATAACTGTTGCATCCCTGCAACTTCATGATTATTTTCCTTGAGGAAACACATAATGCATCATGTGGCACTTAGAATTCAGCATTTGATTGACAAATCTGAGCTGTTTCTAGGCCTTAAATGACCTGAAGCCTTTTTAGATGAAATCATCCATGCTCCTCTCCATAAGCCATCTGCTGTACAACCAAGTTTTAAAAGTGGTATGTAGTGTCTGAAGAGGTAGCTCAATGGGTAAGAGTGCATCCTACACAAGACTGAGGACCTGAGTTCAAATTCTCAGTACACACATAACAAAAAAAGTCCTGTGTGGCTATACACTCCTGTAATTCCAGCATTGATAGGCAGAGATGGGTGGCTATTAAGCACTCATTGTTGGACAATTTAATCAAACTGTCAAACTTCAGATTCAGTGAGAGTCCTTGTCTCCAGGGAGTGAGGCTCAGATCAATAAAGGGATAAACCAGACATTCTCCTCTGGAGTTTGTATGCACACACATACAGGTACACATACCTGCACACAAATGCATCATACACCTCTCCCTCTCCCTCCCCCCTCCCTCACTCCCTCTCCCTCTCTCTCTGTCTCTGTCTCTCTGTCTCTGTCTCTCTCTGTCTCTCTGTCTCTCTCTCTCTCTCTCTCTCTCTCTCTCTCTCACTCACACACACACACACACACACACACACACACTTCTTTTTCAAGTAGAATGTGATTATAATGCATCATGATTATGGAGCATCCTTAACTCTTTCTCAACATCTTGCTTGCTCCCACCCCTCTGACACATATTCAACTGTCTGAAAAGTTCTCAGGAGCAGTTATGTCAGAGTTAAGTCATCTAACACAGATATAAACAATTTTGTTCCATCCTGTATGAATTGGGCTTTAAGCCTTTACCTTGATTTAGTGAGAAAAAATAAAATCAGACAACAGTCATCATCTCATTTGTATATATTTGTATGAAGTCTGTAACCTGAAGATTAGCTCAGATCCAAGGAAATGTAACCATCAACCCCTAGCTAAACAGTTTCCAAAGACGCTGTTTCAGAGCTAGCTTTTAAATGCCCAAGGAGCTCAATCTAACAGCAGAGATATTTGAAATATACACAAACATACAAGCTTTTTAGATAAACACATTTTCGGGGAGCTTTTGATGAAAGTGATAAGTTACATTCTCTAAAACTACACACACTGTATTTTATTACTCTTTAGCAGACACTTATCAGCTGTAAATGTTGGGTGGTTTAGGCTAGGAATCAACCCTGAGGGAACCCGTGTGGGACTCTGGGACTCACAGTTCTATAGATCAACATAAACCCGAGACTTGATTTTATTTTCATTTATTAAAAAGGTCTGTCGTCCGCTTCTGCAATTTCAAATCCATTAGCTTCCTGCCCCTTTTAAGAAAAAAAAAAAAAGGAGGCAACTGCAGATTTTATGGACTGATTGCTGATGGCTATGCTACTGCTATATTGGTTTTGAGTGGAGAGTCCATTACAGACACATTACCCATAAACCATGTTTCCAGTGCAACCTGCCGCTTCCATTCTGGCTTGGGAGTGAGTGGAGTGGGCGTGGTCAAAGAGAGGTTGGAGAAAGGGTCAGATCTCCTGGAAAGTAACACAGGGTAGGTACTGATATAAATTACCAACTTTCTTTCTTTTTCCATGTAATTATGTCTCAAATGTGCAGCGGTTGGGTTTCTTAGCCAGCCACCAGATGAACTAGGAAATCATATCGACAGCAGATTAGACTGGGAGTTTTCAACCTTTCTCCCTGCCATGTATGCTCAGACAATATATTTGTCTATCTTGGAAGTCCCCTGATTCTTGCCACATGACTTTAGCAGCTGACTGCACCCATTTTATTCTATTCTTCTGTATACTGTGTTTAAATCTTTTTCAACAAAGGCACAGGATAATTCTAGAGGTAATAAAACAGATGAAGATATGGTTTCATATTTTCCCCCTCTGTAATGCTAGATTTTCTGTTTTAAAGAGGAGGAGGAGGAGGAGGAGGAGGAGGAGGGGGAGACATGTCTCCAGTGTGACTGGATTGCTTGTTTCTCCTACTCATTAAAGACTCTTTTTATGAAAGGAAACACATGAATAAAGGCATAATCAGAACAACACACCTGGTGCTCAAATCACATGAAGCCCTCCTTGAAGAGCTCTGGTTCCTTTCATACCTCACTCTTGATAGCTAGTAGGTGACCAGCAAGGCTGTTAAATGGAGCTGGACTTTTAAAAAGCATGCTTAAAGAAAACATCACTTCCTTCCTTTTATTAACACAACATAGTGTTCATTTAGGCTCAGCTTGAGAAATAAGTGAGTTGTTTTTTTACACTGATCTTAATTTACATCATCTTTCTCTGTTACCTACACACCTGGTCCCATTTCAGTGGTAACTTCCTCCTTTGGTCTTGTGATGCTTATCAAATGCTGACAAACAATGTGATCCTAGTATCTCTTTCTTATCTGGGTTTTGTCTAAGCAATACAATCAATCAGATATCCCAGTTAAATTATATTGTAGCTTTAGCCCATTCATCAATTTATCTATCTATCTATCTATCTATCTATCTATCTATCTATCTATCTATCTATCTATATGTCTGCCTATTTGCCTGCATATGTATGTATATATATATATATATATATATATATATATATATATATATATATCCATCTATGTATCATTTATTATAATTATTTTAATAACCTTGCTGTCTAGTGAATAAGACCAAGGTTTAAGCAAAACCTTTCTTTACATTAGTTTTGACAAAATACTTGATTTTCCTTCCTTCTATGACTGCCAAATCTACCAAGGGCTTTATAGCTTTTCAAAGTGGGTTGAATGGTATAATCCATTTTCCTACATTAGATGTTAATTTAAAAACCCTGTCATGGGATTTAACACAGTCATTATCACCAGACAGGAACTATGTTGGATGCTAAAATGATTTCAAAGGTAGATCATCCCCTACCTCCCTACTCATTTTTGTTCCACCTTGATGAGAAACTCTCCACTGTCAGTCTCCATCAACACAAAGCTGTCAGTCATCAGTCAAGGGTGCCTTGCCAGTAGCATGATGTGCACATGGGCAGGTCTGCTAACAGAATCTGTTAACAAAGATCTGCTGACCCTGTGATCTTTAAAGATGTTTTAAATTCCACCCCTTGATGCCATTTGGTAGAATACTATCAGACCCTGATCAGAAACCATGGAACTGCAATGGAGTTATTCTGCCTTGCAGGCAGTATATTTTGAATGCATAATTTGGCTAGTTAAAAATTCTGTGAAAGTGATCTCTATGCCTGCACCAAATTTCCAAAACATGTGATTCCCTGGTCATCTTTCTGACTTATCAAACAAACAACAGCAATATCAGCAACAACAAAATACTGCTTTCTTGAGATGGTTTCTTCCTGAATGGAAAAGATGGGATTAGTTCCCTTCACACAGCATCAGCAAACCATGGTCAGCAGCAGCAAGAAATCTAGTCAAGACATTGAAAATGGGACGCTGGAACCGATATTGTCTGTCATCACATTTCTTATCTAGAAGACCACAAAACCAGGTGGTGAAAACAAAGGCTGTGGCTCTCTTCTAGGTAAAGTAGGCAAGAAAACAGAAGTTTCGTTCTCCTCTTTTTGTTTGTTTTTAGGGACTTCTCTTGCAGCCAGTATTTTCTCTGCTTAATCTGAATTCTGACCACTGAATAGCAGTTGGTCTGTCTTCTTCAGCTATCAAAGGCTTTGTTACAGACAACATATACTCAGTTGAGATTAAGCTGCCTTCCTTAACCTCTTCTCCCTTATCACTCTCTTAAGAGTGGTGTGTTGGTGTGTGTGTGTGTGTGTGTGTGTGTGTAAGAGAGACAGAGACAGAGAGAGAATCCTGGGTAATGGGCATGATGATCCCAGTTAAGCACACAAATCACATGACCATTTTGGTTTCCAAGCCTGTTATTAGTATATCCATCATCTTTGAAAATATCATGTTGAAAGCACTCCTTGGGAAGAATCCTTTGTGAAAACTTTAAACTACTATTATCAGCCTTGGATTATTACCATACATTGTGCAGAGTCATAGAATCTCATATTTGAAAGGAACCTCTTTCTAGTGTCTAGTATCACATTAACTTAGTGATCAAATTATGGCCTATGAGTGATGCCACAAGAGTGAATGAAGTATGCAAAGCATCAAGGAGTTACAAGTGGCTTTCTAGAGTTCTCCCTAACCACTTTATTCTATAATTAAGAAACTGTGTCTCTTGAAGTTTCACGATTTGCACACATTCACCCAGTAGATGAAGTACAGAAAGCAGAGCAATCTGGGTCTCTCTCCAAACTTCTCATGGGCATCCTTTAATGCTTAGCCTTAATCATTCTCTGAAAATTGACATAACATGGATGAGCAACAGGCTGGTAGTTTGCAAACACATTAGCCATTAAACTCTGCAATAGCACCATCTGCCTTAAGATGCTTTGTGTTGCCCAAGATTAACAGTAGGCTTGAATCTCGTGCAGCTCCATCACACTCAACTAGAAGACAGCTCAGACATGTGGGCAGAGAGGGGCTACAGTCATTTTTCACTCTCAGTGGTTTCCTCTCCTTCAAGATGTGGGTCTGGTGTTTTAGTTGCCTCTTCTTGTTTGTTTATTGTCTTTTGCTAAGGAGATGTGGATACCTGTTCTTTCTCGAGAGAGGGGAAAATGTGTTGGGTAGGGGAGATTAAGATGTAAATAGGAAGGGAAAAGGGAGACCCTGAAAGGCATCCTACTTCAACATCCTTTCTGGCTCCTTGGCACTGTCGCTGCCACAGATTGCTTAGCACGTAATTAGCTTGGATCTTGGAAGCCCACGTTTGCAGGTCTCACTTAGCACATTTCCTGTGCCTTACTAAACATTTCAAGCCGAGATGGAGGGAAAGCAGGAGAAAGTGATTTCCATTGGCAAGAAGGTTCATGTTTCTTCTGTCCTGGAAAACAAAAGAGGAGAAAAAAAATAATTGGAAATTATGCCCACATTTTCCAATTTCTTTCTTATCCTGCTTCAAATAAAACCCAAGGATGCAAAATGTTGCTTCGCTTCTCACTCTACAGTCCATCAGCTTGCAGTGGGCATGTTTTCTTATTTTTATTTTATTTTTTTAAATAGCTATGTATTAAAAGTGAACCAGTCTTTGCCAGCTTTGGATAAAAGGCTATTTATTTTCAACCAATTTGATAGCTGCAGTTTTCAGTAATTGAATTTTCTGTGGTCAGAAAAGCAGTAATCTTAGAAACCAAATAAATATTTTTTAATAAAACGGAACACTGAGAAACCCTATAATAATGTAAAAAATGTAGCCACTTATGGATGGATAAATATTTTAAGAAATTTACATTTCACCCAAAGCTGTATGCTTCGAGCTTCCCTGGAGATTGTGAAGAGCGTAACATTTTGCTTTGGGAATGGAACAATGTGGGGTTTAGATGAAAACTCTACAGGCCCTATAGAAGACTTTCTGGCTGATAGAGTGCTGCAAGCTGGTAGCTTTGTCAAGGACTCTACTGAAGAGTCCAAAGGAAGATTTCTTATGTTAGTACTATTGTCATGGGGAGCTAGATGGTTCTGATGTAGGGTTGACTAGGATGCCTCATATCAGCATCTACACACTGCTAGATCGGACAAGTAGAAGTCACTATGGCAAAAACCTCCATTCCCCCAGTTGTAACAGTCAAATACGTGACTAGACGTTCCAAGGCATCTCTTGGCTGGCTGCTGTGATGGTTAATTGAAGACATCAGTGTACCTGGATTAAAGGATGCCCTCAAGGCTGGTGAAAAAGTATTTCTGGGTATATCTTTACAATGCTTCATTAGAAATAATGGAAGTCAAGAAAGTGCTTCCTCATCAATGTTGGCATAAATAGAATAAGAAGGCTGGTTTTGAGACCCCAGTCCATCCACACCTAGTTCTTAGACTGTCATACCAGTGGCTCTCCTGGCTCTTAAGATTTTTGTCAGTAAACCTTGGACCTTCTTGTCCTTTATGACCATGTCTGATTAGCCACACATTTAGTCTCTTCTTAAATATCTACTTGAGTACTACTGGCTTTCTCCTTCCTATAATCATACTACAACATGGGTGTGTATTAGTTACTTTTCTGTTGCTGTGATAGAATGCCCTGACAATAAGCAGTATAGGGAAGAGAGGGCTTATTTGGGTCTGTAGTTCCAGAGTAGAAGTACAGTCCGTTATTGCTGAGAGGATATCAGCAGGAAGATGAGGCTAGGTTGGTAGTCAGAAAGCAGGCTGATCACATTCCATCCACACCTAGGAAGTGGAACAAGGCTATAAAATCTCAATGCCTACCAGAGTCACATACTTCCTCCAGCAAGGCTCCATATCCCAAAGGTCCCATAAACTTCCCAAACAGAGCCACTAACCTGAGACCAGGTGTTCAAACATATGAACTGATGGGGGGGACATTTTATTTTCAAATCACAAGTTACAAATTTGCCCCTGCATAAGAACCTCAGGCAGGATTAAGTGAGTTATTTGGTACACACAATATCTCCAATGTTATTTTCTTTCATTTCTTTTTTATGTAATATTTTTATCATACCAAGTGAAATATCTTCAGGTGACTATGCAGAGGTGAGCAAAGGGAGCTACTTAAACAGGTCATAAGCAGTATTTGTTGAGGACATAAAGACCACAATTGTAAAGGGAATTATATTTGTTTTAGGCTTATCCTTAGGTTACTTTCTTAAGTCTTGATTGCTAGATTTATATTTGGCTATATAAATATGTATTAAATTAAACTCTTGACATTATGTTCTATTTTATATGATATACATGCTTATTTTGATTTTTCTATGTGGTGCAAATTGTTTTACAGTTAATGAATGAGAAAAAATCAAGAGGGATGAGTAGAGTCACATTTCAGCACTCAGATAAAAATTCCACACAAGAAACTTTGTGACTGGCACTATGGAAATGTATTCATTTTGGACCTTACCCTAGAGAACAATGTCAAGGTAGAAGAATTCTTGTTCCTTAAATAGAGAACAATGATGCTAATCTAACAGCATCATAAAAATGGCCAATTCCTGATATTTAAAAAGTATAAATTTGAGAATGCATGCTTTTTTCTTCTCTCTCTCTCTCTCTCTCTCTCTCTCTTTCTCTCTCTGACTCCATTTATACCCACTGTATAGTTGAGAAATGCAAGACTTAAGGTGTGTCAAAATTTCCATGATAGCTCTCAAAGAACTGACAAGAAAGCCTTTGCTCCTTTTTATGTGAACATGGGGATGAACTCTTGGAATGGGGAAATTATTCCCCACTGGTCCAGTTCTAGTTGTATGCTGTCTTGTGTGACTCTTCCCTGGTGTTATTTATAGGGCTATGGTTGAGTGGTTACTTACAGGAGAATGGAAGACTCAAAGGCAGCTGCCTCACTGGAAAAGCCATCTCAAGTATGGGTGATGACTCAGGAATGCTGTATCTTTGGGGCTCCTTGCACAACTTTCAGGCAGCTTAGCTGGACGAGGAGTCTCCCCAGAAGTCACTGGTGCTTAAATAACTTTGGAGAGGGACCTTATAAAGGAACCTTGACAGTTTTTAGGGACTTCCTGAGACTTGGGAGTTGTTTACTTTCTGAGTCTAATGAGCCTCCTTTACTCCTCATAGGGAGGGAATGTTTCAGTTCACAGGCAATTGCATCCCACCATTAGGGATCCTCAGTTCTAGAGTGAATACAGTCTGTGGCTTAGACTGTGGAGGAAGGTTGCTTGGTCTTGATGTCTTCTCTGTACAGTCCATGAGTGTGAGATCTATTTCCATATTTGTAAATCCATGCTAATAGCTGAATCCTTCTCTAGGGGAAAAAATGCCCCCTTTTTAGTTTGAAGAATGATTCTTCTTTGATGTGAATTCCTTCAACACCCCCATGGCCTTGTAGATTTTATGACAGCATACTGTTGTAAACTTGATGAGAATAAGGAAAGCAGGTCAGCGTGGATTTGAGAAGGGGTTATGAGGTCACAGAAAAATAAGTGGTATATGAGTCTCTTTTAGGTAGAAGGCAGATGGGTAGAGCTGCAAATTTCTACATTTATTCCCATCTGTGTTGCTGTTCATGTGAGCAGAAGGCGAAGACCAAGATACTGAGGTATGGATTAGCCTGGGGCCATTAGAAATCCCTCCAGAAACATACTGCAAGACTAAGAGCCTTGAGTAGACAAGGCTGACCCCTACTCTGGCGTTCTGCAAGTGACTATAGCATGGCTCAGCTGTCTTCCAGGGTAATAGAAAGGATGCCCATAGAATAGCACTGTTGTACTTTGAATTTGAAATGACCCTGTGGGCTCATGTATTTCCCCCTTGCCTCAGAGCTGGTGGCTCTGTTTGGGAAGGCTTTAGAATGCTTAGTGGGTGGAGCCTCCTTGGAGGAAGTAGTTCACTAGGAGTACCCTGGGATTTTGTAGCCCTGATCTTCCTCCTGTTTTATGTTGCTTTCTGGTTGTAGATGCAATGTGACCAGCAGCCCCCTGCCTCTCTTGCTATGCTTTCATCACCCTGATGGACTGTATCCCTGACATCTGGAACCCCAAACAAGCACTTTCTTAAGTTGCTTCTTGTCGGGTATTTGATCATAGCAACAAGAAAGGCAACTAACATGGAAAATCAAGACTTAAAAAAATAAAACGTTCTAGCCCAGGCCAAAACACAGATTCTACTGGAGCCATGCCTGACAAGGAGTCTATTGTCGTTTGCCACTACAGACTTGGTTAGATCCAGAGGCACCACTGTCCATGGCTGACCTTGGAGTGTGTTTTTAATTTTTAATGGCATTTTCCATGCAATATTCATTTGAAATTGACATGACCTAATTTCATATGTCACAATTTTAAACCCATAGATTTTATTTTTTTAAAACCCCTCAATGATTACTTCCTTGGTGTCTCTGGAACTTTCCCAGAGGCAGTGGGCACCATTTCAGAATAACTCTAAATGTGGTCCATTTGTGGGGGAAAGGGAAAAGCATAGTCCCATTTTTATTAGTGGATCCAGACCTCTCTGTTGGCCTGGAAACTTCTTTTATCCTTCTGCATATGCATTTATTTTTGCTGATTCGAATCATTATTCAGTTAAATTAGTCCCAGTTTAGTAATAACGACCTCCCTCTAGCTTGTCCCTTTAATGTTAGTGAAAACTAAAACCCAGGTGGTTTTCAACATGACACTCGCTGGAAATCAGTTATGAAATTACCTGTTTATTAATGACGTGTCAGGAGACTGACATGCTAACTGCAGGCACCGGCTGGGGTAGTGCTAATATAGAAATAACAAGGCCATATTATGTGCAATATGTATTCTATGGAACTGTTACTTTCAATCCCCAGGGACACCTCTGAAATCCAGATGTTTCATCTCAAGATTTTAATCCCAGAGAGGGAAGATTTTAAAGAGAAATCAAGTCCACTTAAAGTTGTTGCTTGGCCACACTTCCTGACTGGCAAACTCCTTGGAGGAGATATTTGCTCTCCTAGATTCAGAAGGTTCTGGTTATATGAAGTAATTAGCTGAAGTGGGAGAAGTCACTTTACAATCAAAAAGTGGATATAAAGCATGACCCTAAAATGCACATTGGAGGCCCATCTTTTGGTATATCAGGGAAGCTTTCCAGGCATGGGGGCTGCAGGAGAAAACCGGGGATTGGTTTTGTTTTGTTTTACTGAAAATAAGGAACTTTTACAGGAAGGTATTACATTTTTATCATAAAGAGCTGTGGCCACAAAACTATAAATAACACACTGGACAGATTCAAGCAGACTGTGTTTTTCTTTTTATTTCTTTAAGCAGACAAAAATGTGTCAGAAAGTTGATATTAGCTACAGGTAAAATAAACCAGTGATCCTTGCAACTTGGGTGGGGAGGGCGTTACTTTTCCCTCCTTTCCTTGGTCCTTGGAGTGTGCTATACACTAACTCACACAGCAGATTGAGTGGAGAAATGCTAATCATCTGAGGATTCTGCCACTGCAGACAAACTCCAGGGTGTAACAAGGCACTGATTCAGTTGTCCACAAATACTGCCTTCCACACAGGGAATCTCAGGAGCTCCATCTGTGTAGATGAGCTTTTGGGTCATGGCTCCCTTTTCTCTGTCTGAACGTAAATGCACTGATCTTTCCCTAGTCGTCTCTCAGCCTGGAGGACAAAGTAGAAAGCAGTGGCCATTGAAGTCTGTGTGTGAGAAGCCCTAGAATCTGTGGAAGTCTTCAAGTCATGTTTGTACCCCAAGAATCTGAACTCTCATGTAAGACAGTGAGAGACTTGAGCACACGTACACTGACCAAAGAAGGGAAAATGTCACTCCCCTCACTTTGCTCAAGCTTCACATTATATTCTGTCAATTTCTTTCCTTTGAAGAAATCTTCCCATCTTGTAAAATAGATGTCTGCATTCTTCACCAGTATGGGGAGAAGGGTAGTGGAGTTGGTTGTGTAGATAATCTGTGAAATTACTAAAGGTTTTTTGTGCTAAGGGAATGAAGCAATGGAGGTATCTACTGCTGGTTACCTGAAATTTAATGTCTAAAGAGGTATTGACATGGTTCAAATTTCAGCTCTCACATCCCTTACCACCTCCTTCTAATGTGCTTTTGGTGTTTTGCTTGTGATTTTTGAGAACATTCCCTTCCCTCTGTCATAGGTATGATCACTTTTTACAGTTACATTTACCTAACATCTGCCTCTCAGGCTAAATATAGGTTTTCTAAAAAAATATTTTGTTTTATTTATCATTTATTTATTCATTTCTCTATTATGTTAAACAGAGTATCCCTCTTCAGTTCAGGCTGGCCTTGAATTCATGACATTCCTCCTGCCTTAGCATTTTAAAATGCTTGGATTATACTAGTGACTCACTTATCACACTCAGCTCAGCAACTAATTTTTTTTATTTTTTTTTTTTTTTTTTTTTTTTTTGTGTGTGTGTGTGTGTGTGTGTGTGTGCATACTATGTATGAAGTCAGAAGATAATGTCAGGTACCCTATAGCTGGAATTACAGCATTATAGACAATTGTGAGCCACCCAATGTGTGTGGTGGGAACTGATCTTGGGTCCTCAGGAAGAGCAGCAAGTGCTCTTAACTCATGAGTCATCTCTCCAGCTACTCAGCACTACAATTTACTCTTAATTTGTTATCACAGTGCCTTGAAGATAAGTATCAGGCCCTTATTCAAAGCTGAGCTTGCATGAACCATACAATATTCAGTGATAGATCATAGTTGACAGTTCACTTTCTTGGCTAATTTCTCATTTGATATGTCCTGTGAGCTTTGGAGACAGTTTCAATGTATTATACAATCTCTATTTCCCAGAGGGTCATTGATTCTCAGAGAAGCTGGGCAATGTACTTACACCACGTTGAGACAGGAGCTGAAAGATTTGATCTGAAACTCTCAGCACCAGGATATTTTTCCTATTACTCTGCTCTACGGGGTTCATAGAAAACACACTACCAGAGAGGGTAGAAAATAAGAATTCAGGTAGAAGGGTGCTGCAATAAAAATAAAATTATAATCCCAGATATTAAAAGCCCTGTCCTTAAAGGGAAAAGCCATGCCTTAATAAAAAAGTGTTTTGATTTTGAAATCCATATTCTCATCTTGAAAATACTTTTTCAAATTGGACCCAATTTAGTGGGAACCCCAAGAATGATAAGTCCTCAAATAGAGGAAGAAAAAAAATCAATTTCCCAAGAGGCAGTAGTGATTTGAAATATTTGTTGGAGCCTCAGGGATGTATGAAATCTACATGGTTATTTACATAAATTTCTTGTAATTTCTATCACAAATATACTCTTGCTGTTCTCCCAAATCTTTATTTAATAATGATCATAATAAAATTAAGTTTATCTCCACTGCCTTGCCTTGGTGCCAAGCAGCCAAAGTCAGCAGCCCAGGTTTTTTTTGTTTTGTTTTGTTTTTTTAAATTTTTTCATGATTCTTTTTCAGTATAAATTCCAGAATAGAAAGTGCACATGACTATGGGATGGCTATGTTCACGTGATCTGAAACCTTCAATTCCCAGCTGGTAACACTATTTGAAAGTAGATAATTATCAGCAGAGTGAGACCATTTTCTCACTAAGGCAAGTCTTGTTTTCCAATGCTCTTCATGAACAGGTTTTGAAAGTCCTGTAGAAGGAAGGACATGTTTCAGAATATTGTCTTCCTTGGTAGTTTCAAAGAGAAGTCCCCTGCAACCTCCAAATACCCTAGTTTAAATTCAAAAGCTGGAAGAGATTATGAAGTGGGTTTAGTTTAAAGACTGCTTAACTGCAGGTTCATGCTAATGAGAGGTTTGAGGGGGACTCCAGGCAAAAAAACATAAAATGAGAGAATTCAATACCCAGTGTTGAATGTCCCTACTGATGGAAGGGGATGGATGGAACACAACATCTTCCTTTATTAACTAAAGAATTTGGTGTATTTGTGTGATGAATGTAGGCTTGTGTTTTTCTGCCATAGACGCCTGGGTAGAACATGATTCAATTAACTTAAGAAAACAAAAACAAAACTGAAAACAACAACAAGCTCTATTCCTGAGACGTACTTCTAAGTTTTCTACCCTTTCCTCTCGAATGAAACCAAATCTCCAAATCCTGTTGATTTTTCTAGTGAGAAAAAGAAAAAGAGAAGGAAAGAAAAAAGAAAGAGGAAGAAAGGAAGGAAAGAAGGAAGAAAAGGAAGGAAGGAAGGAAGGAAGGAAGGAAGGAAGGAAAGAAGGAAGGAAGGAAGATAGACCCTGGTGAATATTTACCAAGTCTTTACCATCCACCTAAGTTTGAACTAATAATACATTTAAATACAGCCATTTTCTACTCACAGCGTTTTTCTGCATCAGACCTTCCTGTTTTCATTTAGATCTAGCTGTCCACTGATAAACTGTCAAAACAACGTGGAAATAGTCATTTCATCATTCTTATGTTTTGTGAAGTGATAAATAAAATTTACATGGATTTACATGATATTAATATATAAACAATATAAAATATTATACATAGATGAGAAACATGTAGACAGAAAAATTGGTAGTTATTTCTCAGAATTCTTAGAGATAAACTGTAGAACACAAATAGGTCACTTAACAACCTCAAATCCGGATCTAATCTGATCTTTCCCTCTCACAATTATTCTAACTGTATGCTTGAAGGCTTGGCAGATATACAGCTTGACATTATCCCAGTGACATTCTGTATGCTTTAAAAAATTATCTCTCCTTAACTTAGACAGATCTCACTCATTCTTTATTATTATTATCTTTCAATGCCAAGGTGCATTAAAGCACTTCCTTTCTCTCTTGCATATCCTCATATCTGTTTTCCTTTCTTGCATGTATGATGTGCACATGTATCATTGCAAGCGCCTACCTGTGCACACATGGGAGCAGAGGCAGACATTGCCTTTCTCAATCTGTCTCCATCTTATTTTTTTGAGGCAGAGTTTCTTTCTACATCTTGAGCTTTCTGATTTGGTTTAGGAAGGTTGGCCAGTGAACTCCAAAGCTGTCAGTCAACTCATCACTAAGGCCACAGGCAAGTGCCACCATGACCAGTTTTTGATATGGGTGGTAGGGGTCCAAAATCCAAACTCAAGCCCTCATGCTCATGCAAGCATTTTATCCACTGAGCCATCTCTCCAGCTCACAGTTATACTTTTATTGGTTCCACTAATGAAACAGACACAAATGCATAACTTTTAGAGTAAAATGTAAAATGAAAATGTTGGGGTCTTGCTAAGAATCTGTTATGACTTTCAAGATGGTGGTAGACAGGAAGAAAGACAGCTGGGAACTATTTAGAGTGTGCCTGACAGCAGAGAGGGTGTGATTATGGTGATGGTTCTGGAGTAAAGGCAAGTTATAAGTGTTTCTATTTAGGTTAGCATGGGGTTAGAATTGAAGTAGTCTGATACTCAGGCTGGCTCCAGGCACCAGTGAGTGAGTCCTAGCTCTCCCCACTTTGTCCATGTTTATCTGTTATGGCTCCCTTTAGGACTTCCAAAGTTTATTTCTACTATGCCAAATAGCTTTCTTGATGACATACATCACAGACATGTTGAGCATGCCCATTTTTCCATAAATTAATTTTTGAAGGTGTTTATTTGAGATGGAATGATTTTGCTGCAGAGTTTGTTTGTTCGCTGTTTTTCTGTTTACTTTGCTAAGATGTTTGGGCATTTTATACATCAGATCATCTTGACTAACACTTCTTCATTCTCTCTTTCCCCTACAAATCTCCTGCCAACCATCAAACCAAACTAAGGAGTGATTACTCCTTAATGCCCATCCCTGAATTGCCAACTCCTACACTGTGTCCAGTAGGCTAAGACACACACTTCAATAAATTGCAGTATCCATACCACTGAGTGCCATGGAAGTCTGATGCTCCCTCAGTACTTATCTAAAGTCAGAGTCTGTCAGAGGATGCTTTCCATGTTTGACTCTGAGGCTCACTATCTTTGTGCTTTGCATCTTTGTGTCTATTATGGTCATAGAGCCTCAGGCTGTTGAGGGGAAGCAGAAAGATGAGAGGCTGTGTGCTATCATAATCATTGGACTTCAAGGGACTTCATCCACACCAAGCACATCACGAAAATCTAGTCCCAAGTCCCTGCTGGGATGCAAAGAACATGGATACCATCTTGAAGACTTGTTGTCCCCAAGGAGAGGCTGTTTCTGCCTTGGAACTTGGTGCAGGCTTCGTTTAATCTCTCACACTTCTTACCACGGACTACTTCGGAAAAGTGTTGATCTTTTACTCACGTGACACAGACTCTAGGCTTCTCCCTCTTGGTCTTATTCCCTGTTCAACATTTTTATCAGTGAGGATTAGGCCTCAAGGTCATCCCTGACTGAGTGGCTGAAGTCAGGAGGATGGGATGCATGAGTTAGTTTAAACAAGGGGAGTCTATCTATGAAATTGAGACCACAGTCAGTTTTACACAAAGCAGATGAGGCAAAGTTCCAAGGCAAAGCCCACAGAGGTAACTTTTCTCAAGACCTCCTGGGGTAAGGCACATGACTCTGAACCTGTCCTCCCCATCATGTGACTCAGTGTATCCTGTATCATCCTTGTCTTTTTTCCCTCTCTTCTTTTACACTAGTAGCTTTCTTCTTAGAAATAATAATACCACTCATATAAGTGTCCTGTAAAAGCTAGCTAGCTCCAGGAATTTTCCTATGGTAAGAACTGAGTGAAAGATTTATCCAATTGGATTAGAGCCTTTAGGATCAACATAAGCAGAAGCCTGGCCTCTAATATAACTGTGCTTCATCAGATAGACCTATGTGTCTTAAGTTTTTCAACATTATATTATAGATTATTCTTCCCTGTTCTCCCTTCCAGGATTATCCCTTACCTCTTGTAGCTGGAGTGCTTCTCTCCAGGTCCCACCAAGCCCCCGCAGTCCCATAACCCATGTTAAAATAATCACTCAGACGCTTATGTTACTTATAAACTGTATGGCTGTGGCAGGCTTCTTGTTATCTACTTACTTCTTCTATCTTAAATTAACCCATTTCTATTAATCTATAAGTTGCCACGTGGCTTGTGGCTTACCGGTATCTTACATCTCACTTGTTATGATGGCGGCTGGCAGGTCTCTCTCTCCTCTCAGCCTGCCACTTCCCAGAATTCTCCTCCTCCTTGTCCTGCCTACCCTATCCTTCCTGCCTGGCTACTGACCAATGAGCACTTTATTTATTAACCAATCAGAGCAATACATTCACAGCATAGAGAACTTCCCACAGCAACCCCTAAGCATGCCTTTGCCATGAAAAGTGACTAATGAACACGAGCTTACTGCTGAAGCAGGTGGAAAGAGCTCTAATATAACAGCCCCTGGCAGGTAGCTCACAAGGAAGACCACACTGGTACCATGACAGCCTATCAAAAATATTTGAGTCTGACCAGAAACAATTTTATTTGAGTTTAGAAGACTCAGACACAGCTGCTTGGGATTTTGCTGTCAATGTTTTACCTACCCCAGTTGCTCCTGAAAACAGTTTGCAATTCATCTGAGGATTCTTTATACATGCCCTGAAGTATATGTAGCATTTAATTGGACAACCATCAAGTATAGGCTTCTCGGCCATGTAAGCAACCACCTCAGTGACAACTTTGAGCAACTGGCCTTTGTGGCTTTGCCCCATATGGACACTGATGCACAGATACTCCTGTACTAAACATCTTTTTTTTTGGTCACATTTCTAGGTAAGCAACTTTGACTAACTGGCTTAGGAGTGTTAAGGGCAGGCAGTTTGGGCTCTAACTAGTTTAAAAAACAAAGTAATCTAAAAGATTTGATATCTAATCCATCAAGAGGAGCTGGGATTGAAGAGCTGGGTGGTATGAAAGCTTTTATTTATTTTTGTGTGTATGTATGTGTGCATGTTGGTAGGTGTGTGCCTCTCTCTCTCTCTCTCTCTCTCTCTCTCTCTCTCTCTCTCTCTGTGTGTGTGTGTGTGTGTGTGTGTGTGTGTGTGTGTGTGTAAAGGTCAGAGGACATCTCCTCAGCTGATGCTTCTCAGGCACTGGTACCTTCTTTATTGAACTGGATCTGTTGCTGATCTGGAATCCTCCACAGAAGTCAGGCTGTTTGTTCAGCAAACCCTGGGGATCTGTGCATTTCTGCCTTCTCAGAGCTGGGATAACAGGGGCTCACCATCACACCCAGCTTTCTTTTGGGAATGGAACTTGGGTCTTCTTGCTCAAAGACAGGCACTTTACAGAGTAACTCACCTCCTAGCCCAAGTTCCCTTCCTTAAAAAAAAAAACGGTTTTTTTTTTTTTTTTTTTTGAGAATTTCACACAGGAGTAATGCATTTTCATTGTATACACTCCTCCCTCCCTCTCTAACCCCCAGATCTCCCTAACACCCACTCTCAATTTTTTCTTCTCCTTTATAACACACACACACACACACACACACACACACACACACACATGATTGAAACTTACTATTGTTGCTTTTATCAACTTGGGTGTTTAGCTGACATGGGCATGAGTCCAAGTTTCCTTTCTTGTTGAAAAAAAAAAAACAATTGGAGAAAGGAGAGAGGAAGAAATAAAGGTAAGGAGAAAAGAGGAAAATAGGGAGAAAGAGAAATAAAGGAGGGAGGGAGGATTCCTGTTTGCTTCAAAGTCTATTTACGTGTATCAAATCTGACAACAGGAGATGGTATGTCAAAAAGCACAGTTGAAAAAGATTATCTAAGAGTTTCACTCCTGTCCCATCACTGAGTTGGAAGCTTACACCATCCATCACCTTTAAGTTTGAAAAAGGAATATCTCTCTCCCGAAGGCAAGTGTGTATCCTCTGTGACTGGATTGAGAGCCCCAGGACACCCTTTGTCAATCTCTTGTGGGGCACTTCTGCTAGTCCAGCCACAGAGAAAGATGGTAGAGAGTGGTCTTACCTGTGCACAGGATGTCAAAGACAATTATCCACCATATGGCCCCATTCCATACAGGGTTTGCTTTGCGATTGCCTCTTATGAACAAAAACCTCCTGTATCACAGTCTAAGGGGGAGGAGGCTGGAAAAAACTACGAAAGGGGAATTTTTTTTTTTTTTTTTTTTAGAGAAAGAGAGCCAGGCTGGCACCAAAAATATAATTTAGTGTGCAGGTATTTGATTTGATAGAAAACCTGCATTGATTTAAAAAAAAAAAATAGGTTCTTGACAAGGTTGTAATTCATTGAGAGGGGCCAAGCCTGCAGCTTAAGTTTGACATCCCCTTGCAACCTAAACCATAACTGGTTTTAGGTGATCCCCTGTGAGGGTAGCATGTTGCAGCTGGCAAAAAAATAAACAGTCCAAAGCCCTGTGTTAACCTCTCTCTCTCTCTTTCTCTTTCTCTCCCTCTCTCCCTCTCCCCCCTCCACCCCTCTCTGATTTATGCCAGGAGCTATGGAAAACAGTTACATATTTGTGAGCACCAGTTTTGTTTGGGTTTTGTAAGCTTGCAGGATCCAGGTCCTGCTGGGAGAGGGAACCAAACCTGCAAGAGGTGGGAGTGGGAGCAGAACCAGCAGCAAGCATCCAGCAGTGTGGACTGGGGAATCCAGATGAGGCAGGAACACAGTTGCTAGAAGGGTAGATGTGGTGGGTATTGTGTTCCCTGAAATATTGTGTGTTCCCCGAAATAAACATGGTTCCGAAAGACAGATAGACATGAGATTGTGATTGCTCCAAAACACAGAGGAAGCACCAAAAAAAAAAAAAAAAAAAAAAAAAAAAAAAAAAAATCTAAAGGGAACCATGATCATGCCTAACAGTGACTTTGAAATCTTCAAAAGGATGATGGGACTCCACAATGATGATGCCACATGGACTATGGTAAAGCCATTAACACCATGGAAAGATTGACTTTGGACTACAAACTGCTCAGGACAATTTCGAGATGACTAGCTGAGATGATACAGCCTGACAGACTACTTAAACAAGGACTTGAAACAAGCCCTGCACTTTCTCATTATGCAGCGGTGGGACAAATGATACAGGACTTGACAATTAACCCAAAATTTTTCTTTTCAGGATCCTCTAAAGATGGAAGTAATTTTAAGAGGACGACGCCCACATCCCCAAAAGGTGGGATGGGAGGTTTTTGGTCGTTTAATGAGTTTTGGATATTGTCATTGTTTATGATGAATGGTTACAAGTTGTTAATTGTTAATGGTCAGGAAAAAAGCTGAACATGAAGATTAGATTCAGAGGTTTTGTTAAAAAAAGAAAAGGAAAAAGAGAAAATAGATATGAGGTAGATCACTGAATCTACCCTGAGAAAAAAGATAAAGAAATAATAGGATAAATGGGTAGATCACTGAATCTACTCTAAAAAGAAAAAGGAGAAGATATAAAAATGACAAAAGGTAGACTACTGAATCTATTATAAAAAGAAAAGATAGGATAAGTAATGAAAAATTTTTGTCTGAGTTTATCAAATGTTACTGGACTGGACATTATTATAGATAATGGAGTTTTTCACCTGAATCTGTCAAATGTTAATGGACTAGACATCATTAATGTAATCTTGACTGTGTATATTGTGTATAGTTATTAGATATGATTTTTCTTGTATTAGTTATAACCTTTTTTTAATTTTAGACAAAAACAGGGGAAATGTGGTGGGTATTGTGTTCCCTGAAATATTGTGTGTTCCCCGAAATAAACATATCTGGGGTCAGAGAACAGACAGCCACTAGAACAGAGCCAGAAATGGTGGCTAGAAAATGGGAAGAGTAAGCCATAACAGAAGTTGGGCGGTGGTGGTACACACCTTTAATCCCAGCACTTGGGAGGCAGAGCTAGCCAGATCTCTGAGTTCAAGGCCACTTTAGAAACAGCTCAGCATGGTGACCCATGCCTTTAATCCCAGGGAGTTGGGGCAGAAAGAAAAAGGTATATAAGGCGTGAGGACCAGGAACTAAAGAGGAAAAAGCATGTAGTTTAAGCTTTGGAGCAACACAGTTCAGCTGAGATTCATGTGGAGGAGGACTCGGAAGCTTCCAGCCTGAGGAAACAGGATCACCTGAGGAACTAGCAAGGTGAGGTAGCTGTGGCTTGTTCTGCTTCTCTGATCTTCCAGCATTCACCCCAATAACCTGCCTCGGGTTTGAGTTTATTAATAAGACTCTTTAGGATTCCTGCTACAGGTAGACACACCAGCCGTCATTTGCACCACCTCCACTCTTTCTTCTCCACCTCTAGACCATTTGAGGCTTTCAGGCTGACTTCAAGGAGGGCCTGACTTAGTTTCCCCATGGGGCATCATTCTTTCTTAGCAGCTCAGTAAACTGGCTTTTCATCAAGGAATGCCAATTAACAGATGGGAACATGAAGGAAGACTATGTGTCTTTTTTTTGCTGAGCAAGATCAATAGCTATTAGCCTATCTTAGCCCCATATTTTTTGAAAAACTTTATAAAGATCTTTCCCAAAAAGCACGTAGCCCAACTTTTTTTCCCCTTAGCTGACTGCAGCCATGGTTTACCACCCATATACTTGCCAGAACCTCTAAATTACATTATGACATCATCCTTCCTTGTGTATGTTCCTGTCACGTTGCATAAATATGCCCTTGCCAGTTTGTTTCTTTAATCTTTTCTGTCCACAGCGTATATCACAGGATGACTTCAGGAGACAGATGATTCCACAATTGTGAACAAAATCATTTCAATTGCAACTGGTCTCCATGACGACATGAAAATATAAATATCTACAGCATTAAAGAGGGTAAAAGAAAACAACACCATCCCAGTGGCATAAAACTTGAGGCTAATTCAATACTTAGAGCAGGTTTTTAAGTCTTCTTACCACTGTGCTACCACATGTACGTGATGCCTTTTAAAATACACACAGAGAAAGAAGTGGACTTTTTTTTTTTTTTTCTCAATCCCATTTGTCTCCTTTCTAGACACAACCACTGATTCACCAGTCTCTGGACAGGCAGTGGTAACAGCAGCAGCAGCAGCAGCAGGGACGCCTGTGAACTCGAGTATAATAAAATTCTAGTATAACAGTGTGTTGAATGTTTACTTTGGCCAGGCTGCCCTCCCAAATCCCCCTTTCAACTAATATTTTAAAATGTGGAAAGACATTAAAATGGAGATAAATTCAAGGCTCTTTCTGAAAGCGAGTACCTCTTACACTGGGAATTCTGGGCTCTATCTGTTCTGTCCCCTTCAAATTCTCTTCATTTTTATATTTATTGTGGCCAGGGAGTTCAAGGCACTGCCTGCCTGTTTTCTCTGAAGTAAGAAAGCAAAGGGGGTTGGGGGGCAGGTATCCTGTTCTCACCACTTTCGTCTCATGGCAGATGTTTAGACTTGATATTATGAAAAATGGATAAAGTGACATTTATCATAGGCGCTTCATAGAGTCACAGAATTAAAACACACACTTCTGGAGTCAAGCAGTGTTGGAAATGCTAACCTGCTATGCCAGGTGCAAACGCGCTGGCTAGTCTCTGCTGCTTTCTGTGTAAAGGAGATCACAAGTGAAGGAGCGAAATGGAGACATCAGGGGAAATGAGGTTTCTTGTTGTCAGAAGAGTAGATTCTTAGAGAGAGAACAGCTGACATAATGAGATCATAAGGGTGACTGAAGAGGGGGACTATGAAATTGGGAGAAAGCAGAGAGTGAGGTAAATGAGTTGGTGGCAAGGTGAAGATGTACATGGCCTTAAAGGAGACAGGGCATTGAAAGTTTGGCTATATGTTTAGTAAGTGCCCAATAAATAGGAGCAGTTGTTATTGTTATTATTGTTGTTGTTGTTGTATATGTGTTGAGTGTATAGTATATGTATGCCTTTGTGTGCATGTGGAAGTTCATGAAGGTGTACTTGCATATTTGTTGAGAGGAAGACAGCATCTTGTGTCTTCTCAATCACTCCCTATTTTGTTTTTGGAGACAGAACTTCTCATTGAATTTAGAGCTCATCAATTCAGTTATATGAAGTAAAAAAACTCTATGCATTTGAAACCTAGAAAAATGTTTGATTGTTTACTGTGTGCATAATTATTGGAAAGTAAACTACACAAAAGGACCAAATAAAGTGATCTGGAGACAGGTTTCTGCTTTCCTTTATTTGCCTAACTTTGTGACCATTCTCTTGATCAACGTTCAGTAGATGTATTCATTGGCTATTCAATGGTTAAGGAATATAATGTTTAGTCTAATTGAGCTTGTGGTGTGGTTGGTTGGGTTTAGAGAAAGAATAATCAACACTTGGTTACACAGTTGATCACAGTGTGAGAGAGTACTTCCGGGAAAAATGGGCTATGTCCACACAGCAAATATGGCGGCAGGGACAGCTTAAGCAGTAACTTCCTCTTTACCCATTTGCCAACTTTCTGTCATTTCAATCACCTGAAACTTAGACAGCTGAAGAAAACTTTTGAGTGAAAAATGTCATGAGAAAATAATGTGAGATGGACAGCCTTTAATTCTAGCACTTGAGAGGCAGAGGCAGGTGGATCTCAGTGAGTTCAAGGCCAGCCTGGTCTACAAAGCAAGCTATAGGACAGCCATGAATGCTACACAGAGAAACACTATCTAGACAAAAAGAAAGGAAAATAAAGCATAAATTTTAAACACTACACGAGTACTATGCCTACAAATCTCACACTGTTTGGCTTTACTCTTCCACAGACAGGAATCATACAATTACCCAGCGTATCCACATGGTATGTGCTACATGCCTGTCAGTCTTTTGTCAGCTGTGTCACTTACCAAATCAAATCTCACTGTATCATGATCTCACTGTATCACAGTTACCATTTGCCATGATGGTCTCAAAGCACATGAGTCACATTGCTGGAAAATTAGATGTGTCAAAAGAGAGCTACAGGTGCTGCCTTTAGACTAAACAAGTGTCAAAGCCCTGAACTTAAAAAGGAATGAAAAACAGCATGTGCTTCAACAAAAATTAGGCCACTGAATAGAAGTGCTGTAGCTAAAAGTGAAATTGAATGATAGACATTTGTGTGGCCTTTGATTTCAGGCATTCATTGGTGATCTTAGAGCCTATCCCTTTCAGATTTAGGAAGTACATGCAGCCTGACAAGAAGGTGCTCCTACAGGGAGGTGATCTAGAAACCCAGGATACTGAGAGATGTGAAGATGTCAGATATGCCTATTGTACTGGGATGAACCTGTGAAGTAGGTATAGAATCATGAACAGTGTGCAACAAACTTAGCAAACTATAAACAGAGCAATGTGGTTGGTGCAAAGCAGGCACAGAGAGATTATTTTCCAATTGCACAAGTTGAGAAATATGTGGGATCAGTTAAGCAAAGTGTTAGAAAGTAACAGACACAAAAAATTAAAAAAATATGTCTAAGTGTTGTGCATACACATATATGTGTGTGTATATGAGGACTTGCATGCAGGTGTGCACAAGGAATTTAGGTTGACTTAGGGTGTCTTACTCTCTCACTTGTTATCATAATTATTGAGACAGGGTCTCTTACTGAACCTGGAATTCTCTGTTTTGGTTTAGTTGATCACATGTAAGTCCCTGGTTCTGCCTGTCTCCAACTGCATCCATTCTCTGGTGTTAAGGTTCCAGATGTTTGCTCTGCCACCACACCCAGCTTTTTCCTCGGGTGCTATAGATCCAAACTCAGGTATTCATTCTTGAGTGACAAGCATTTTATCCAGTGAGCCAGCTGCAGGAAGTGGCATTTGTCAGACACTTTGTGGAGTAAGGTGGATGTTAGCACAATCGGGCACTAATGGAATCTACTCTGGCAAAGTAAGAGGTGTAGCCACATAGCAGGCATTAGGATTTTTGTTTGTTTTGTCTTGTTTTTGAAACTCTGATGGGAGGTCATGGCTCAGTTTGATTTCTTGTGTGCTCAAAATGTTATGCAGAAACCCAGGTGGTTGTTCATCTCAAAATACATCATTATAATTCACACAACTGCACTGCCCCAACTGCCCAAAGTACAAAGCTACTAGGATGCCTTTAAAGAACACAGAGGGCTCAAAGTCCCCTGTGTACTTATCCAATGAACTACCACTCCACAATGAAAAGGAATGAGCTGTTAATATTGACATAAATCAGGGTATCTCAAAATGATAGTATTTGAGTAGAAGAATGGTATTAAAATATGCTAATGTATGACTTCCTGTGTATAAGTTAAAAATAGTGAGAAATCTGATGGGATTGGCTACTTTCAAGGAGAGGAATAACTAGGGCCCTGTCATCTTTCCATTTTTTTTTTTTGAAGTTGTCAAAAATTTAAATCAATTTGTAAGAAACAACACAAAAATCTAGAGCAGTGGTATACTAGTCCTTAATTCACATGTAGACAAATATACTTAATCTTCTTTACCAAAGAGTTAAAAAAAAGAAAACAAAAAGATGTCCTGTTATAGAATTCCCCACATTTCACAGTAGCCAGTGGGCAATGTATCCCTATCCATGTTGATGTATGATTGATATTCCCTTCACACAAGCAAACTGGCATCTCACTGGATAAGGGTACTCCCAGGGTAAAATTTGAAAACTTCATGATGTCATTGTTTTTCTCTAAGTAGTACTCCATTGTGTATATGTACCACATTTTATTTATCCATTCTTCAGTTGAAGGGCATCTAGGTTATTTCCAGGTTCTGGCTATTACAAACAATGCTGATATGAACATAGTTGAGCAAGTGCCCTTGTGGTATGATTGAACATTCCTTGGGTATATGCCCAAGAGTTGCATCTTTCCAATTTTTGATCTGGATATTAGGTGTGCTTGTAAACTTTTAAATGAAAATGTTACATGATACAGTTACACACACACAATCACACACACACACACACACACACACACACACATACACACACACTCGCATGTGTGTGCTTCCTACTATACAGAAAGACAAAGAGGGCTTATAACAGAAGTTGTTCTAATTCTTACTCCCTTTTTATAACTTCTTGAGATGAATACCAGACACACTACAGATGTTCTCTGCTATGGCATGATGTGTCAGCTATGATTACTGGCATTTGTAACTGGAAAATAATCAGTTATTACTATTGTTGATGTGTGAGGAGGGGGCAGATGGGTATGTGGTATTGACCTACCACCAACCATGAGAGGTCAGTATCAGAATCCACCCCTAGCCTTAACAATCAATTCCATCTTCTGATCCTTGGGACAAAGTTGCCCCAGTTGAGATTCACTGAAATACATGAATAATTCAGGGAATTTATTGAAGGCATACTATATGTGAGTTTCACCACTAAAAACCTTAGACCTGCCAACATATTTCCCCTCAAACATAGCCCCCAAAAGTGCTTCATTTCTTTGTTTTAAAGTGGAAGAAATGGAACTCTAAATATTTTAGCCATGTTTAACCAAGCACATAGCAAACAAGCAACAAACTAGGGGTTTTGGCATCTCTCTCTCTCTCTCTCTCTCTCTCTCTCTCTCTCTCTGTGTGTGTGTGTGTGTGTGTGTGTGTGTGTGTGTGTGTATGTAAATTCATGAGTGTGCATGTGGGCGTGTGCACACCACCTTGTACATGTGCTGGTCAGAGGTCAACCTTGGATGTCAGTTCTTGCCTTTAGCCTGTCTGAGACAGGGTATCTTCTTTGCTACATGTACCAGGCTGGCTGCCAAGGGGTTTCTAGACTCCCACTTTGCTATAAGACCTGCTCTGTGACTACAGAGGTGTCTGACTTTTACATGGGGTCTAGGCACTTAAAGTTAGGTTCTTGTGTTTGTTTACAAGCACTTTGCTCCTTCAGCTTCTTTTAATTATATAATTAATTAACTAACAGTTAATTAACTTTTCAAGACAAGGTTTCTCTGTGTAGCCCTGGATGTTCTGGAACTAGCTCTGTAGACCAGGCTGGCCTTGAACTCACAGAGATCTGCCTGCCTCTGCCTCTCAAGTGTTGGGATTAAAGGCATGCGCCACTGCCACCCAGCTTCATCAGCTTCTTAAAGCATGTTCTCCATCATCGCACTTGCTCTTGTCTCTTTACCAAACACAGAGGCTGAATGACTGAGAGAGTATGCTGGAACATGATGATTGCCACTCTCATCCCTCTGCACATCCTTCCATTATTTCCAGTTATACAAAGTCAGGATTCATATTCTATTACGTATTATGAGAGTCAAATTTAATAACTAAGTAATAGTGTGACTCATTGGTTACACCTTAATAAAACTTGAAGAGCTCACTGAGACCAATGTGATTATGGGACAAATTATTCCATTATTTAAACAGAGGGGAAATATACTTATATTTTACAATTGCCTAGAGTTATATATAAAACTAGCTTCTGGCCCTTTAATTACAGATAAAGGTGAAACCACCAAAAGTGTCTCACAAATAAAGAAGCCCCGTCCATACTTGAAAAGGCATTTCTGCAGGCTTCAGATTCAGTAGCCTTCTGTCCTAGAGAATTTTCTAGGTTGCTGATTAAATAATATTTGAACAAAAAGAAAACCAAATAGCAAAGAAGTCCGTGTTCAATAATGATCTAAACAGAATGTCCATGAGTATGAACTAGTGTCATGAATTACATTCTAATATCCACTACAAACACAATTTGTATGGGACTGCTGGTTGTATTTTTTACTTCCTGTGCCTCAATTGTTTGTCTGCCTCCCTGAGGAATGTGTGCTGACATATCTAGACTACCTCTCTCTCCCTGTATGTTGACCTTCACATGGCAGGTAAGTGTGCTTAATTAGTTGGTTAGTTTGCTAGAATCAAAATGCAGGATTCCATAAAAAAAAATATTACTTTGAATGAATTTAGATTCCCATCCAGTAAACTGCAGAGTGGAAGGAAGGGATAAGGAAGGGAAGGAAGGAAGGAAGGAAGGAAGGAAGGAAGGAAGGAAGGAAGGAAGGAAGGAAGGAAGGAAGGAAGGAAGGAAGGAAGGAAGGAAGGAAGGAAGAAAGAGAAAGAGAAAGAAAGAGAAAGAGAAAGAAAGAAAGAAAGGAAGGAAGGAAGAAAGAAAGAAAGAGAAAGAAAGAAAGTGCAGGGGAGGGAAGGGGAGACAAGGAGGTGAAAAGGAAGGAATGAGAGAAGAAAAGGAAATGGACAGAAGGAGACAATGAAGTAAGAACAATCATGCCATGATATAGTAAATGTTCTAATGAGTATGTGACCATTTATGTACACAGATGTGTGCATATGCCTACATGTACACATGTATAATTTATTGTCATTGAGATGAGATTCTATAACAAAGTCTTAAGGATATGGATGATAAATGCCATTTGAAAGTTTTGTGCAGTGTTTTTATTTGTTTGTTTTATACACTACAGGAATTGAACCCAGAGTCCTGCACCTACCTGGAAACTTATCTACTAATGAGGTATGACCTTAGTGCTTATGCAATTTTTATACTTGGTTGAAGTTTTGTTTGTTGTTTCATCATAAAAAGTTGAAATTAATTATTGAGGTAGTATGAATTTTTAAAATGATATTTTTACTTTTTTTTGAAGGTTTTATACATGTGTACAAGGTATTTTTCATCTCAAACAGTAGCTGATTGCCACCCTGCAACTCCCCTCCTATGCCCAGCAACTTGCCTCTTTTCCTGTTTCCTGCATTCTTTTTTATTATTGTTATTACTAATAGGCCTCTGAGTCCAATTAGTGCTGACCACATGTACATCTGTGTGTGCCTATCCACTGGGGCATAGTAACCTACTAGTGGTCACATCTCCAAAGAAAAGTGACTCTCCATCCCTTAGCAACCAAAAAATGCCAATAGCTCCTCAGCTGAGGGCAAGGCCATGGTAATGCCTTCTCCATCCATGCTGGCATTTTAACTGAGTTGAGTTTGTGCAGGTAACCATAGTGGCTATCAGTTGATGTGTGCATCAGCCATATTACAGCCCAGCATGCAGCATCTTACAACTCTCTTCCCCTTACTTCAGTTCTTGCTTTCTTTCTTCCCATACTTCTACCACGTTTCTGAGTATGGAATGAAATTTGGCTGATACAGATGGTCTGTATACAACTGGGGACTCACAACCACTTATTGTTGGCACTTGGAGCAGTTAGGAGTCTCTGCATTGACTACTATGTATTGCAATTGAAGTTCCTCTGATCAGGGCAGGCAGTAGTACCAATTGATGATTACAAAAATAAATATTAAGAAGGTAGTCTGATAGCATGAGCATTTAGGAAAACACCACCAGAATGTCTGCCTACTTACCCCACAGCCTATGATAACCCTAGTCATAGCCTTTTGACCAGGTTTGAAGTACCAGAGATGAAGTCCTTCTGTGGATCAGGCCTCAATGCCAATCTGAAGGCAGTGAGTCACACCCATAAATAGCATGTTACTGTTGAAGGACTGTCTGAATATCACATAGTGAAATACTAGTTTACTAAGAAGAGAGCTATGAGAAACAACATTAAGCTAAATTGTAGCTGGAGTCTTCTCTAGTCCCACCTGGGCCTGTAGCCACTCAGACCCAAATAAACACACAGACACTAATATTAATTAAAACTGTTTGGCCTAATGGCTCAGGCTTCTTGCTGGCTATATCTTACACTTAAATTAACCCATAATTCTTATTTATGTTTAGCCACATAACTTGGTATCTTTTCCCAGTTCTGCTTTCACATCTTGCTTCCTCTGTGTCTGGCTCGTGACTCCTGACTCAGCCTTCCTCTTTCAGACTATACTCACCTATACTATACTTCCTGCCTGGATACTGGCCAATCAGTGTTTTATTTATCAATCAATCAGAGCAACACATTCACAGCATACAGAAAGACATCCCCGGCACTAAACTTTTATTTTGAATTTTTATAAGCAAGGATCCTCACAAGGACACTGATTCTTTGAGGTAAGCATTTTGGTGATGGAAAGGAAGACAGAGATTCTGTTAACATGATGTCCCCAGACCAGCATGCCCATGGTCACCTGGGACTCTGTTAGGATTACAGTGTCTCACACCTCAATCCACAAATCAAGACTTGCAATAATGACCAAAGATGTGGGTGTCCTGTAATTTTGGAAAAGTACCATCACAAAGTTATATTATGTATTCATAATTCATAAATTTATTATCTAGTACTTATTCTCAAGAATTTTGGTTTTGCTTTATATGAGAATGTTGTTTAATTTGTTATTTTTCTAGTCTTCAGCTCTAATAGGAGTAAAGTAGACCTTGTCCATGCTTGGAAAATAAAAATGCTCCTAATTAATGTGGTTGATTCTGTTCATTCAATTCCCCTTCATCTTTGGTCACACCCCCTCTGGAAAGCCTTAGGTGACTGTGTACATTCCCTAACTAGGAACTGGGTTCTGGTTGATTAACCAATCAGAACCGATCAGTTTTTGATCATCATCACTGAATACAGTTTAAGTCAACCAGTTGGAACAAGTCTTGGAATACACTATTCTTTGAAACGTTGGGTCAGACACATACCATTTTCTATTTAGCAAGAATGGGGAAACACACAACCTTATTGTCATTGGCAGACTTCCACGACCTGGGGTCATGGGATTAGGAATGGAGGGGTTTCAGAATTATGATGCAGTGAATGTCATGAAGACAGGTCAAGGCAGTTCAAATATGTATTTGATGACAATTTGTGACTGCTAGTGCACAGTTTGTGACTGTGCTTCAGCACACACTGGGGTCTTTCCTATTGTTATATAATCCAACAAACCCTCCTTTTTGTGTGAGCCAACTTGAAGTGAGTTTTCTGTGACTTACATCTTAAGGAGTCTTAAGACATCCAATTTTCACAAGGACTGGTATTAGTAAGACTGATGTTCTGCTTGAAATATTAAGAGGCATCTTTGAAAGTGCTTCCTGACTTTAGAGGATTGGCATCCCCAGCAAACTGGGTGACATTTTTACTATGTATAAACATTTATCAGAGATATTTTCTAAAATACATTGGGAGGTCGGGGAGATAGCTCAGTGATTAAGAGCTTGCACTGTTCTTGCAGGTGACCTGAGTTTTGTTCCAAGTACCCAGATTGGGTGGGTCACAGTTATCTGTATCTTTAGCACCAGGGGATCTGGTGCCCTCTTCTAGCCTGTGAGTGCACACACACACACACACACACACACACACACACACACACACACACATGCGTGCACACACACACATGCACACACACACTCATATACTCACACACACTCACACTCACATACTCACACACACTCACCACACACACACACACTCACACACACTTACATACCACTCCAAAATAAAGAAGTATTTTTTTTAAATGTTCCTAAAATTATGTTGGGAGGGAAAGTTGAAACAAAGACGACTTCCAATATTTGGATAGACTGGTTTAGACCTTTCCCCTCTGCTTTTCTCAATCACAGAAACGATGTGTGGTTCTCGTGTGTGTGTGTGTGTGTGTGTGTGTGTTTATTCAAGACAAGGTTTCTCTGTGTAGCCCGGGCTGTATTGGAACTCACTCTATAAACAAGGCTGGCCTTGAACTCACTGAGCTCTGTCTGCCTCCACCTTCTAAGTGCTGGCATTAAATGCATATTGCCCAGCTAAGATTCATAAGATTCTTAAAGACTGAAGATATCCAGAAACAGGTCATATATGTCATCTTAAGTACATCATGTTTGGCACCTGTCAGTTAATTAACCAGACTTCAGCATCTCATCTCCTATCTGTGATTTTTGGAAAAAAATTTTTTTTGTTTTTTTGATTTTTGGAAAATTTGACTAGAGTTATCTGAGAAAAGGGGACATCAACTGACAAAATGTCCCCATCAGATTGCCTCCGTAGACAAGCCTGTGGAGTATTTTCTTGATAAATGGCTGCTGTATCAGCACTGGACAGAAGGGAGGTAGAGGCTAGCTGTTACATACCATTGGTTGGACTGTCTCTTCTGCAGTGGTATGTTTTATGTGTGGCATTCATGTGACTTACAAGGATTCTCATTCTGGAAATCCAATTGAGAACATTCAGTGTTTCTTCCCTAACACTTCTGCTCCTAATATTCAAGCTTTGCCAAATCATCATCCAGTAACAATTCACTTGCCAATCATGCAGACTTAAGTTTCATGCCATTTAAAATTTTATACAACATGGATTTCCAAGTGCTTTGGCTAAACTCTTGCCCATTAAGAGGAATTTCTACTTACCAATGTTATTTAGGGCCACAAAATACTTGAAATTTCCTATCTACCATTTCTTAGTATTGAAATTCTTAAGCCACATTCAATAGCATTTTGTGTTTTTCAATGTACCACAACTTTCTAGTTTGCTTTATCTCTCAAACAAAACTCATCTTGGAGAAGAAAGGGTATATTTCATTTACAAGTTATTGGCCTTCATCAAGTGAAGTCAGGGCTGGAACTCCAGACAGGAATCTAGAGGCGAGGACTGAAGCAGAACTCATAGAGGCCCACTCCTTCAAGTTATTCAGCTGCCTTCCTTATGTGGCCAAGGCCTATTTGCATGGGGATGGCACCTCCTACAGTGTACTAGGCTTCTCCTATATCAATCATTGATCAGAAAATTGCCCCCATAGAGATGGCCAAAGTTCAGTCTGATAAAGACAACTTGCCTACTGAGAGTCTTCCTTCCAAGCTATGTCTAGTTTTGTGTCAAATGACAAAACTAACCAGCCCATAAGCTGTACTGACATAAGGTGTTCTTAAAAATGTATGCAGTTTTAGTTAATTTATGTTATTATTACAACTTTTTTTTTTTTTTTTTTTTTGGTTTTTCGAGACAGGGTTTCTCTGTGTAGCTTTGCGCCTTTCCTGAATCTCGCTCTGTAGCCCAGGCTGGCCTCAAACTCACAGAGATCTGCCTGCCTCTGCCTCCCGAGTGCTGTGATGAAAGGCGTGCACTACCACTGCCCATCTACAACCTATTTTTAAAGCACCAGTTCTTGCAATCTTCATTTCAAACCACAACAAATAAATACAATAGAACAAACTGAAGGAAACCATCGATTTATCAAGAACTTATTTCAAGTAAAAAAAAGTTACGGAACACCTGATAATGAGCAATGTTAGAATCTTACAACCAAAGGACTAATTTCAGATATCAATTTACTCCAAAGACTGAGCACATAAACCCCTCCCCCACGCCTTGTTCTGAAACCATCAAGAAAAATGTGAAGAGAATTATCCCACTCTCCCTACATTACTCTGATACCTCAGTTTTGGGGTTGGGGATTTAGCTCAGTGGTAGAGCACTTGCCTAGCAAGCACAAGGCCCTGGGTTCGGTCCTCAGCTCAAAAAAAAAAAATCAGTTTTAATTATTACACTGTGCAAAAACATGTTTTGGGCAATGTTCCATCCTCAGTGGATGACAAAATACCCGTACTGGTGAACGACAATGGAAGGAGGTCATTTCCAGTCTGAAGTTTGATACAAAAGAAAAGTTACTAAGATGTAAAACACATTCAGAACACTAGGTTGAGGCAATGGGTTGTAGAATAAGAACACCTTATTCGTGACTCATCAGTGTTTGTGATCTGAAGTAAAATCGTTCACGGAGTGTCTGTTCTTGCACAGCCATCCACTTCCAGCCTTAGGGGACATGGCAGTGTCTGTGTTTCCTCCAGGGGACACCTTGGTTGGCGCTTTTCATTCCTCTGCTGGTGTTTGCATCCTGCACTGCGAGCTTTCAGCAGGGTTTTATGGAGCTGCTGGACAGCTGGGGGCCAGGTGGATGCAACAGCTCAGGCAATTGTTAGGCCACCAGGACTCAACAGCAGAAAGAAAGACATCTACAAGAGGACCATAGCTAGACATGTGGAAAATATTTGCTGGGAATACAAGAGGGGGGAGGAAGCGAGAGGGGAAGGGAGGGAAAGAAAGAAGGAGAGAGTGAGACAGAGACTGAGAGACAGGGAAAGAGGAAAAGCTTTTCTATAAATAGTAATGTAAACTGACAGTCTTGCCTACATGAAGCTTTAAACAGATTTGGATGGTTAGAAGACTGATGCAATTGTCCCAGATAATGATGGTGGAAAAGTAGTGTGTGTGTGTGTGTGTGTGTGTGTGTGTGTGTGTGTGTGTGTGCGCGCACGCTCGTGTGTGTGTGTGTGTGTGTGTGCATGAGCTCATGTATGTGTATTGTATGTATGTGTGTATTTATAGGCGTATGTGAGTATGTACAGGCATGTGTGTGTGTGCATGTGTATGTGTGCGTGTGTATACTTGTGAGTGAAAAATCAGAGCAGAGGTTATTTTAAGCCTTTTCTGAAATTGTAAGAACACCAAATGAAGGCAGCCTTTGGATTATATCCATATTTTATAGGCTAAATAATATATCCTTACACACACACATGGACACATGGACACACGGACACTTGTACATGACATCAGGAAATGAGCTAACTATATGTGGTAAATAGCACACCCCTCCACAAACAACCACACATGAGACATTGAGTTAATAAGCTGAATATACTGCACAGCACACACAATCACACATGATGACAGGAAATGAAGAATATTATGTAGACTACATCACCCCCACCCACCCCCCCACACAGTCACATGTAACACAGGATCTGAATAAGCCATACACAGTGGGATAGTGGGAAAACATTGGAACTCCTTTATGCTGTAGCGACCAGGAGAGTGATGGAAACAACTTTGAGAATTTAATATTTTACTCGTGAACCCTTAAGCGGAAGTATTTTTATTTTTGTTCTGCGTGGAGAGTTGGCCATAAAAGCAGTAGGTAATTTTTTTTTGTCATCATCTTTAAGAAAGCATAACAAGCATGATTGAACAAAGAAAGGACTTCAAAGACTTGTTCCATGGTAGGAAGTGCTTTCGAACAAAAGTCATAAACTGTGTCAATGGCTCCTTTGTGAGGTGCGAGGCTTTCCTCCCTGCTCTTGTCAAAGTCATTAAAAGAAAAGGAGGTTCCTCTGTCACACAAAAGAGACCCACAGTCATAAGAATCCTGTCCCAACAGACTGTTCTCTTTGCCTCAAGCATTGTCCTGGCTCCAAGTTAAGAAGTGATTTTGTAATAGATCACAAACGGGAAGTCATAAGCATGGACTTTCCCCGCTGTTTCTTTCTGTCTTTTTCTTTTGTTATTCACGTTCATCTGAATGACCAACCTCAAGTCCAACAGATCATTTGGGAATTTCTAAGACAGGGCTATTGCCCCAAATGCATGATGGTTGCAGAGTCAAGACAGCTCTCCACAAGACAGTTGCATTTCTCTGTTGCTTCAGCTGCTTTGCACAGCCCGGGAGACGCAATCCATTTTCTGGAAAGATCCTCCCACCCCTTTCTCCACCTTTTAAATGCCAGTTGGAATACCCACAAAACAAATCACGTTGGTCAGAAAGGAGCAGACTGGTAGCAGAAACATTCTATTTTGTGGTAGGCTGGGGTGCTATTTTTGTTGCCTCTGAAGCCAGCCTCTCTGGGGCTATATTTGAGGCTTAGGAGAAATAATTCCAACCAGCGAGGTTTGGCATTCACTACTTCATGAAAATATATAAGGGTAAGTGCATGGAGGTGTGGTTAGATAGCCATCACTTTAACTAAAACCTTAACACAAGAAATATGTGCAATAAGGGTGATTAATTAATTTGAACCAGAAGTCTATGGCCCGTATCTTTACCACTGCTGTTTCATGTTCCCCATGCTAGGCTACCCTCAAACTCAATCTCTCTCTCCCTGTCCCTCTCCATCCCTCCTTCCCCCTCTCTCTGTCTCTCTTTCTTTCTTTTCCTGTCTTTGTGTCCTAGCCCTCCCTTTTACACACACACACACACACACACACACACACACACACACACACACACGTTTCAACCATGTCTCACTGAGTCTCAGGTATCCTAGGCTAGCCCCAAACTTCCCAACTGGCTGAGAATGGCTTTGAACTCCTAATCCTCCTGTTTCTCCCTCCTGCGTGCTTGGGCAGCATGCTCACAATACCGTGCTCATTTTATGCTGTGCTAGAGATCAAAATTAGGGCTTTACTGTGTCAGATAAACACTCTACCAACTGAGTTACATCCTGGGAGACCCCAAATTATTTTCTACCCTTCCCCATGACAGTTTTTTTCCTTCCACCAAAGGAAATAAATAGGACTCTACATTTCATCCTCAAACTGTCAAGAAGCTCATGATGTTTATCAAGCTCCTATAATTTTTGAACCCTGGTTTTAAAGCAATGTATTAGGCCCACAGTGGGCATGTTAAACAAGCCCTGTATTTTTGTGCCATGGAATAGAGTATGAAATGCAGAAATATGCAGGAAGGCAGCACTGGCTAGAGTGGACACTCTGACATGGTCACAGTAATTGGAAGAGGAGTCGCAAAGAAGAAAGTTCAGTTTGACATCCCATTGCCCTGATGGTCTGAATCCTAACATACAACAGACCAATACCTTTTTGCAGACAAGTGGTGGACATTGGAACAGCACACCTGCATGTCACCACATAGAATTTAAAAAGAGGGAGTTGTAGGATTTTATTTAAAGTGGACCAATATCTCACCAAAGTCGTGTCTCTCTCACGGGACCTCTACAAAATTAGGCCTGTTGTAGCTACATCCCAGTGCCCTAGCTTTTCTTCTGCTGATGTAGTCAACACATTACCAAAGGCATTTTGGGGGCAAAGGGGATTTATTTGGCTTACATGTTATAGTCCATCGATGAGAAAGCCACAGAAGAGACTCAAGGCAGATGCTTGAAGCAGCAACCAGGGATGAATGAAGCTTTTTGGCTGGCTTCCTTGGCTTGCTCAGCTACCTATTTTATACAACCCAGGACTACTTGCCCAGAAATAGCACTGTTCACAACAGGCTGGGCCCTTCTCCATCTATTAGCAATCAGGAAAATGCCATTCCCCAACATACCAAATATGTAGGAGGCATTTCCTCAGTTGAGGTTCCCTCTTTCTGGGTATCTCTAAATTGTGTCAAATTGACAGAAAATAACCAGCACTGGCTGGGTGGGACTCATGACATTCCATGTCTCACTGACAAACTATGAGCAGTTAATGTCTGCTTGGGGAAAGGTGTCATTTTTTTTGTCAGTGATGTAGCCACTGAATAATTTCAGATGTTCAAGTAAATACCCCTCTCCTCTAAAGCTTTATCATGCTTATGCCAACAAGCATATCAAATTCAGTGGAGAGCAGGTAAAGGCCTTTACTTTATAAGCCTAACATCCTGACTTCCATGCCAGGGAGGCCCAATGTGGTGATGGTGACATGTATTTGTAGCCCAGCATTCTCTCAGAGAGAAGGGAAACAGAGACAGGAGAATGGTCTGGAAGCTCATGGGTTAGCTCAATGTACTCGAAGAAATAAGAAAGACTCTGCCTGCATAAGGTGGAAGGCAAAATTCAACTCTTAAAAGTTGCCCTCTGGCCTCTACACATATGCTGTGGAGAGCATACACCACAAAATGAAATAAAGAAAAACACCTATGTAGCTTCCAATACTATTACCAGCACTGTTTCTAAAAACATTGAACAATATCATCTTTATACATAGTATAACACTGAGTAATAAACAGTGACAATTTTATACACACACACACACACACACACACACGCACACACACATCCCAAACTTCTCTTGTGCTTCCTGTTGCATACACTAGCAATCATGAGAGAGTCTTCCTCTCTACTGTACACAGAGCAGTTACTGGAACGTCTTCAGTTGCAGACTATATAAGGCTGCACTGGGATGCTGAGATTATATCTCATTTCGGTCAGAGAAAGTGCACAGCCATGGACTCTGATGGAAGAAGGATGTCAGCTGGTGACATGAGCTCATCTTCCTCCAGCTGAAAGGATTAAGATGTTTCAAATTCTAAATTCTATTCTTGGACCATATGTGGGCCAGAGAGCGAGAGATTTATGATGCCTTCTGCTCCTAAGCTCCCGTGTTTAGTAAAATACTTAAAAACACCAAGGCATTTAATCATCACATATTGGCTTAGGCCACAGAGTGTTCTTCAGGAGGGCTTTAGTTCAAAAAGTCTACCTTAAGCATAGGTCTAGACTGAGCAGCATGTTTGGCTGAGAACATTAAGTTCATGGGTGTCGATTCTTAACGCTGACATGTAAAATCCTTCTTCCTATTCCCACCTGAATCTTCTCCAAACTGCTCTGAATGAGCACAGATGCATGACAGAGACATAAATCTATTATGTGTTCTCAGTGTAGTGCAACCCAGAAAATCCTTCTAATCTAATGTGTTATTTCTTAATGTTTCCTAATGATGACATTAGAATATTCCAAAAATGTTTGCAAAATGCAAGTGAGTGTTATTCCCCAAGATTTGGTTTTTCATTTCTGTAACTTATTTGTTAATAGTGGAAAGTTTCGTTTCAACAGGAGCAAGAACATTGAAATTTTGTACATTAGGGTAGTTAGTGAACACCAGAGCAGTGTGGCAGAATGATAAAAAGTGGTATGTAAATACCAGTGTTGAGAGATACCAGTGTGGGGCATTGGTTGTAGCTCAGTTGGTGATTTATCTGAAAAGCATGTGAAAGATTCTGAGTCCAATTCTTGGCACTGGAGAGAGAGTCAGGGGGCAAGGGAGAAAAGAGAGAAGGGAAGGAAAGAAAGGAGGGAGGGAGGGAAGAAGGAGGAAGAAATGAAAGAAGAAAGGACAGAAAAAATGAATGGGTGAATGTTTGAGAGATATATAAGAAGGAAGGGAAGAAAGGACAAGAGAAAAAGACAGAAATAGAGAATAAGAGTTAGAAAAAGGAAGAAAGGAGGACAGCAAAGAAGGAAAAAAGGAAGGAAAAATGGTGGTGGGAGTAGAGAAGGCAGAAAGCAAATACTCATTGAAGACTTGCCTTGACCCTGGAGACTGCTTCCTTTGCTTAAGATCTATATATTGCATTCCTGTAATCTAAGCACTCAGAAGGTGGTGGAGACAGATGTGTCTCTAGTAAACTTCAGCTGCCAAATGGGTTTGAGGGAATTGGAGTCTAGGCTACCTATTCCCCTATCTCAAGCAACAAAATAAAATCAAAACAAAATGAAAAGTTCTTTAACCCTTTAGTTTTGCATCTGAACCCCAAGCTTTGGTAAATGGTGCCATATTTATGTATCATTTATCTCAGCTTTGACTCTAAGTAGGAACCTGTGTCTAATTCACTCTCTAAATTTCTCATTATTGGAGACACTTGCTAGCAATTTCATTTATGGTTAAAACTATACCCATGGCTTAATATGTGTTGGTGAGCAAGGTAGAAAATAATATTCATCATCTTGCTGAGTCACAATTTCAGTTCTTACTTCTTTAAGGTTCCCCAAACCATGACGTTTATCCATCCTGCCATGGAATAGTGTTCTATGCATGAAATAGATGTGTACTGATATTAGAGGCTTCCTCTAAGTAATTTGTGGTCCTAGGGATGGATCCCCAGGTCTAAAGCATTCTAAGCAAGTGCCCTGCCACTGAGCAACACTCCTAGACACCCCCACCAGACATTGGATCTCATTCTGTAATAAGAAGAAGGTCTTTCCTCCCTGCTCTATAACCAGAAAATCAGCATGAAAGGGAAGACATTTGCATAGAAGGGGGATCAAATTCAGTCTTTCCTGCATAGGAAAGTCATTTGGAATGACCGAAGATCAGATATGTTTTCATTCTGCATTGGCACCTGCCCACTCTCAAATCTGTGCAACTGAATACATAATGACTTTTACATAACAAGTTCCTGTTCTGAGATGTATGTGTGCGAGTGTGTGCGAACACAAGAGTTCTGATACAAAATGAAGACTTGAAGCAGATTCTTCAATTTTAACCTAAGTGCCCAATCCACTGCATCATGCCCTGAAATAGGCAGTACAATGTTTCTCTTGCCCCACTCCCATGTTTTCTAGGGCACAACATTGTTACGCCTGGTTGCATCAGAAACTATGAGAAAAGTTCTCAGAATGGATGCTCCTACATGATCCCAGAGGACTCAACTCTATCACTAGGGAGTTTACCAGCATAAACAAACTCAAATACAGTCTGGGCTGCCACTGGCAACTGCAGAAACCTGAACTGCTTTCCAAATTGGGATGGGAAGGTTTTCATTATACTTGGGTGAATATATATGAGCACGTCAACAGTAGCATCACATCCTCCTTTTTTTTTCTTTATAGTCCCAGGGGAAGTATTGGGTTCAAGCTTACTCCATATAAGTAGAAGCGTCTCTCACCTCACTTGGTACCTTAGAGACACTTGGCTGGGAGGTGGGATTTGTCTTGGCACACTCCTTCCTCTCTTTCTACTTCTCTTTCCTCTTCCTGGGCATTTCATTCTTCACCCCATCAGGTTTTAATCTTGCTCTCATTTTTCAAATACTTCCCTTTGGTTGTTTGTGATAATGGCTTAAAGCATTCTGACTCCCCACGGTACCAGGACATAAGCCTCAGCATGTTAATATGTAGTTCTGAAACCTGAAAAGCTTTGAGAAAATACATAATTTTATGAGTGTGGGACGGACCAGAGGGAGGAAATCTGTGGACAGGAACCTGACTGGGGTTTCTGGGTATCCCCAGGTCAATGAGACTTGACTTCTCTATTCATAAGTTTGTGCCTTATTTTACATACTAACCTTTAGGAAGTCTGGGAGACTGAATGAAGGTGCTGCTTCAAAAGAATGGAGGCTATATTAACATCACTGTGGACTCACAGAGCAAGCCCTCTCAATACTGTATCATTTGCTCTGAATTCAATTTGCATTGTTCTCTGGTGAAGAACTTGGAATTGTTGATATATTTAAAAATCAAATAGTGATAATATCTCTTTCTACTACAAGCTAAAAAGATAAAAGTGAGCTCATACACTAAGGACAGGTCCGGGTCCCACTGCCTGGGTGCGTCCCAAACAGTTCAAGCTATTCAATTAGCTCACTTATCCAGAGGGCCTGATCCAGTTGGGGGCTCCACAGCTTTTTGTTCATAATTCATGTGTTTCCATTAGTTTGGCTATTTGTCCCTGTGCTTTTTCCAATCTTGGGCTCAACAATTACAGTCCCTCCTATTTCTTGACAATTGGAGTCCTGGAGCTCCACTTGGGGCCTGGCCGAGGATCTCTGCATCCACTTCCATCAGTTATTGGATCTTGACCATTGCCAGTAGTCTACAGTGGATGTATCATTGTGGATTTCTGGGGACCTCTCTAGCACTTTGCTTCTTCCTGTTCTCATGTGGTCTTTATTTACCACGGTCTGTTATTCCTTGTTCTTCCTTTCTGTTCTTGATCCAGCTGGAATCTCCTGCTCCCATAAGCTCTTTTTCCCTCAAGCCTTGCCCTTCATTACTCCCACTGTCGTCCAGGTTGTTCATATAGATCTCATCCATTTCTATGTCATTGGGTGATCCCTGTGTCTTTCTTAGGGTCCTGTTTTTTAGGTAGCCTCCCTGGCATTGTGAGTAGCAGTCTAGTCATCTTTGTTTTACATCTAGTATCCTCCTATGAGTGAGTACATACCATGTTTATCTCTCTGAATCTGGGTTACCTCACTCAGGATGATTTTTTCTAGATCCATCCATTTGCCTGCAAACCTCATGATGTCATTGTTTTTCTCTGCTGAGTAGTACTCCATTATGTATATGTACCATATTTTCTTTATCCATTCTTCAGTTGAAGGGCATGGCATCTAGGTTGGTTGTTTGGAACCTTAGGCTTATGCAGCGACACTTTGCTCAGCCTGGAAGGAGGGGACTGGACCTGCCTGTACTGAATCCACCAGGTTAAGCTGAATCCCCAGGGGAGTCTTGGCCCTGGAGGAGATGGGAATGGAAGGGAGGGGCTGAGGGGAAGACAGGGGCAGGGGCAGGAGTGGGGAGGACAGGGGATCCCATGGCTGATATATAAAATTAAAACACAAATACAATTTTAAAAAATTACCTTAGCTATATTTAAAAAAAGATAAAAGTGAAAACTTGAGGCAGATATTTGAAAGCTATAACCCAGTTTTATAAGTCTTTCCTCTATACGTCTTCACTTGTGAGAATGCACAGGTTTTCCTTTATAAAAAATCAATATTTAACTTTCTAGTTTTAAGATTATAATATAATTACGTTTCTCTCTTTCCTTTTTTACCTCCAAACTCTCCCATATACCCCTCCCAGTTTTCCTTCAAATTTATAGCCTCTTTTACAGTAATGTTATTGCATGCATATATGTGAATGTGTGTATATACATACACATTTCCAAATATGGCCTGATCAGTCCATATAATGTTACTTGGATGTATGTCTGTTTTTAAGGCTGGCCATTTCCCCCTTCATTCTTTCTTTCACCCTTCTTCTCCTATGTTCCTTCTCTCCTAACTTCCCTCCTGCCCTCTTTTCCTCTCCCTGGCCTCCATAAATACAAACCATAAATTCCTGATGGAGTTTTTATGAGAAGCTTCTCATCTATACACAATGCTCGGTCAAGGGTTAGATCACCATGCAAGCGAATTAAGTAAATCTCACCCCTTTTCATCTCCACTTCAGTATCTCCTAACTAACCCCAGACAGATGTAAGCAAGAAATTTTCTGTGGAAAATTGCCTTTCCTCTTTCATTCTTGATTGAAATTCATTCTGAACCCATCCAAATAAGCATTAATAGACAGCTTATAGATCTACGAGTATAGAAAGAGACAGAAACACACTGGGAAATAGCTAGAGATGTTTTTCCCTTCCATGGAAACTGCACAAATAAGCCAGAAGAATGAAAGATGTATGGTAATTTGCTTAGATTGATTATATATATGTACCAGAACTTCTAGTGTTCTGAGAAAGTATAGTCGGTGATATTATAGCCCCAATCTGAATATCCAGAAAGTATTTATGTAACAATTATGAAGCTGTAACACTGTCCTTCTAAAATGTAAAAGAGCTTGCTGTGTTAGAGGTTACAGTGTGTCAATATTCCTGAGGAGACATGAACAAATGTCTATCCACCTTGGATGTGGAACTAATGATAGAGCAAAGTAACAATACCACCAGTGTCCAACTTGGTGAACTAATAATTAGTTTTATTGGGTTTACTTATAGGAGTATGGGTGAGGGGCTACTCACAGAAGAAATGACTCAAAGAGAGTTATATCACCAAAATCCACCTCTGCATGTGTGACTGTCCACAAAAGTTGGAAATCCAGAATTGAGTGCACACCTTACAGGCAGCACAACAGGATGAAAAATGTCTCTTTCTGATTGCTTAGTTGGTCTGAACCTCTTCCAGGCAGCCCAACTGGTCTCTGTATTTCAGGTAACTTAGTTGGTCTGTCTTCTAGTCTTCTAGGCAGCTTGGCAGATCTGCCTCTTCCATACACCTTGGCTTGTCTGAGAGTGTCTCTCAGCAGTTGCTGTTACCCATACAGGACTGCAGAAGGAGGTCCTAGTACATCTGGTCAGTTTCAGTGACTTTCTGCATCTTCTGTGTTGTTTATTTCCTGACTTTTAAGAGCTTCTCTGAAGGATGAGATGTTTTACCTCTTGTAAGAATGTCCTAAGATGTAAGCATTTGCCCTTTTAATTGGAATATACAATGTAGAATAAGTTGCTACGTAACAGAGGGATAAGTGGGAGATAGATGTTTTTCAATTTATTGGGAAAGACAAGACTGGTACAAAATGAGATAGAGTGGAACTCTGTTGGGTGATGCAAGGGATTTGATTGATTTAGCTGTTGAGGGAGATGCTTGTATAATTTTAGAAAGAGTACTCAGATAATCTGTTTTCTGTGTAAAAGCTTTGTGTCTGACATGCTCACATATTGGATAGCTACTCCTGTAGTGGGTAGCCATCCCAGCTTTGGCCTGGAAGTTCCAACCCCCATTGAGGCTACAGTAATGGTCACACCCACAAGGTGGAAGACCCAGGATCAGGAGGAGAGGTCTCTCTTGGTTCTACCCTGGACACTTGAGGTAGACCGAGCAGAGTTCTCCAGAGAACACCGCCGGACTGCGTGATACCTTTGCCAGACCCTGCAACCTATCCCTTCATTTGTAAGTTACCCCATAAAATAAACCTCCCTTTTAACTACGTGGAATGGCCTTAATAATTTCACCAATATCTGGCGCTCCCATGAGGCATATTCCAAAGGTCTGGACGGCTCCCTCCCTCAGCTCCGCCTTTTGGGCGTGGCCATAAGAAGCCTCAATGGGGGTTGGAACTTCCAGGCCAAAGCTGGGATGGCTACCCACTACATACTCAGTCACAGAAGGAAAGGTGGAAGAAAGCTCTGGGCTGTGGCTTTAGTAATAAAGATAGAGGGGATGGGAGATGGCTCAGCTGATAAAGCACTTGGCACAAAAGGATAAGGATCAGAGTTCACACACCCAGAACCCACATCAAAGCTGGGCAGACACAGTGGCTGTCTTTAATTCCATTGCTTGGGAGACAGATCAATGGATCCTGTACCTGTGTACATGCCTGAACACATGTATATTCCCACACACTTGAGCACATAGATACAAACATGTACACATATACACACAGAAAAATAATAAACATATAGAGAAAACTGGCATGCTTTTGTCTACATTTTGAAGGTAGACACAGAACTAGAGAGATGAGTAAAGAGGAGATAAGTCAAAGATAGTTTGTGTGGGATGATTTTTGGTATTTGAGTAGATTTTTTTATATTCTAGTAGATATTAAACTATGAAATGGTAGAGCATATAGGAATATACATACTATTTGGGTGACTTATGTTGAAGCATACATAGGTATATTCACTACTGCTATTGAGAAGATGGTGAAATTCCACACAGAAGTCTGGACTGGAGCTATTTTAATCAGTCAGTTAAAGAATCATTGTCACTCATATTCTATTTAAAATAAGGAGGGCTATCTATTTGGAAAGTGTGTTTAAAAAGGAAGAAATATTAGAGATGAGTCAGCAGAGGAAGAAGCAATACCAAATATCGAGGGCAAAATAATATTAAAACAGCATAAGAGCAGGTGGATAGCTCCATGGTTAAGACCTTGCTGCACAAGCGCAATGATCTGAGTTCCAATCCTGAACACCCGTCTTAACATGGATTCACACATAGCGGTAATGTCAGCACTGGGTAGGGGTCAACAACACAAGGATCGCTGGGGCACCTTGCCGACTGCCAGCCTAGTTGCAGCTTCAGTAGGAGACCTCGTCTGAACAGAATTAAAACGCAAAGTGATGGAGCAGAACCTGCACATCTTCTTCTGGAATGTCTGAGCACAGGCTGACATATCTATCTACACATGTGAATGTGCACTGCAAACTCATAAGAAACAAGTAAACAAAAAACAGGACACCACATTATGGAAATCAAGTAAAGACAAGGTTGTAAACAGTAGAGTATGGGATGTGGCTGAGACACTTACTAGGTGAAGAAAAATGGAAATGATCATTTGATTTGGTTTCATGAAGTTCCCTGTAATATTAAAAGGCATGATTGCTGTGAAAATGTTTCAGGTCATATATGATGACCACTTGAAAGAATTCTTAGTGCAGTGATTCTCTCACCTTTTGGGAAATTTTGAGTTTGTCATTAAACTTGATGGAAAACTCAAAGTACTGTTTGTATAGATGACAGTCTGAGTCGGAAGGTAGAGTTTTTGACTTGAAGTAATATGGAATTTTCTTTCCCTTCTACAACCCATCTCTTCTTCTATGTCAGATCTCTAGCAAAGATGATGAAATATCCAGAGAAAAAGATTTAATATGCACTGACCTGGTAAAGGTGTTACCTAACCCAAGCTCAGAGCAAAGAATGACAGAGAGAGGAACTCTACCCCAAAACAATTGGTTCTTCCCAAACTCTGCTTTTGGGCGATGTCTTAGTTAGGGATATATTGCTGTGAAGAGACACCATGACCAGGGTACCTCTTATAAAGGGAAACATTTCACTGGGGCTGGCTTACAATTTCAGAGGTTTAGTTCATTATCATCAGGACAGGAAGCATGGTAGCATACACAGGCAGACATGGCAATAGAGAGGTAGCTGAGCATTCTACATCCTGATCTGCAGGCAGCTGAAGTGAAAGGATACAAGGTCTAGCTTGAGCATCTGAGATCTCAAAGCCTACCCCCACAGTGACCTTCCTCCGACAAAGCTACACTTCCTAATAGTGCCACTGTCCTACTGACTAAGCATTTCAAACACATAACTCTGTGGGGGCCATTCCTATTCAAACCACCACGAGATAAAAATATTTTCACAAAGGAGAAATCAAACTACATTATCAGAAAAATACTATGAAGAGTATCTATCGGTATCCCAGAGGAAAATAGAAAACAAAAAGAAATTATAGGAAGGTGAGACAATTTGAATTTATTTTTACTCGTTTTTAAATCTTAGAAAAGGTTAGCAGTCAACAAATTATTCCTCCTAGTCTAAGATTTCTGTCTTTTTATTTGTTTTGTTATTGTTGCTGTTTGTTTATTTTTGAGACATAGTGTCCCTGTGTAACAGCTCTGGCTATCCTGGAACTCGCTTTGTAGACCAGGCTGACCTTGAACTCCCAGAGATCAGCCTTCCTCTGCCTCCCAAGTGTTGGGCTTAAAGGCACGCTCCACCACCACCTGGCAAGATTTCTAAATCTTTTGATTGAGGCCTGAGAGATAATGAATATATTGGATTTTTTTTTTTTTTGAGTTAACTGTATTTTGGAACTGGCCAGCTATATTTTGTTGATAATTACAAATCACTTTTTATAACTGGCACATTTTACTGATCAGTTAATCCTCCCTGAGTTGATTGATAGGAAGACACATAGAATATTTAACATTTTGACCCAGTATAGTAGTCATGGTTCTCAACTGAATTTCTCTCTCTCTCTCTCTCTCTCTCTCTCTCTCTCTCTCTCTCTTTCTGTGTGTGTGTGTGATACTTTGAGAATAATTTTTTGATTCCTAGAATTGTAATCTTACAGGTGTATAATAAACATTTTGTCAAATGACCATAAGCTTTAAAGGTTCATCAGTACTCACCACACACTCTTTCTAGGAAATAAAGTCATAGGTTTGCATCTTAAGGACAAAGGTGAGGATAGAGCCATACCCGTTGGCTTGTTGCAGTGTCATATATATATATATATATATATATATATATATATATATATATATATTTAAAGAATCCTTAATAATGTGTGAGTTTTCATGCATGTTGTTAAGAAACAAGACTATTTGTGGAAATGTCTATGGAACAGGAGCAGTGGAGTCTTAAGACAGCATCCTCCATGGAGCCTTAAGAGCCTCAAAAGGAAGCTTCTGTATTTTACCTTCTAATTATTTCTCTGCTTTTCTTTCTATGTTACTGCCACAAGCCTTTTGATTCATTAATGACTCCCGAACACTTTTACGTTTCTGTAAATAGTAGTTGTGGGAAAGTACTTTCTAGCACAAGAGACATTACTCATTTTCTCAAGGGAAAAATAAAACCACTCATTAAAGCATGACCTCAAATCTAGGCTGTCCACAGAATTATTAAAAGCCATTGGATGCTTCATAGTGAGTCTTATTTCTATTATTACTGCAATTATTTTCCATTCACAACTGTAGCATTGAAATACGTTCGGAGTCCCCCACGATGAAGATGTATTTGGTAGAAATGGTTTTAATAGTGTTCCCGGTACAAAGGCTTATTCTCATATGTCCATGGCAAGGCATGAACAAACTAAATGGCCACAGTTCAGATGAGCAAAGAGGCCCTTAATTCTTTGAACCTGCATTATTAGGAATGTGCTGGTAGAACATACATGAAATCTTTTTAAATAAATATTTTTAATTAGTAAATAAATGGTCCAATAAAAGACATGGCTGCTTTAGTAAGACCACAGCAGTGAAAGTCTGAACATTTATTTCTGTTTTCACCGTGACTGTCTCCACAAAGACAGGATCTTCATGTGGGATTTCAGCCTACTGTATGAATGATATCTCAGAATTCCTTTTCTTTTCACATTAACACACCAGTGAGGATTTTCACACTCACATATGGACATCCCCTCACATATGGACATCCCCTCCCACAAATGGTATGCTGTTTTCTACCTCACATTTTCAGAAACCTGAGTCTGTTATTGAACATCTCAATGATTTATGTACATACTTACACACTTAAAGACGTATATATTCATACACATATAAACATATCATAAATGTATAGTTGCAAAAATGTGGGCTGTATACTTTTTCTCTCCTCTACCTCTCTCCTCTGTTCTTTAAGTATCCAGACAATGAGTGTTCTTTCCAGTTTTGAGAAGTAGTTTTTTCAGTTGTGCACTTATCCTCCATGACAGCTTCTTTCTCCTGCTCCCTCTTTCTTTCTTTTCCATCTTGTGAGGGAACATCAAGTGCTGCCACAATGATTTGTTTGCTTATTGTTACTTGTTTCTGTGTCGCTCACTGTTACTAGGTTGGTACCTTAATGATGGTTTTCTCTCTTTTTCCAAGTCTTCCTTCCTCTCCCACTCTCCTGCTCTAACTTTGAGATTGTTCTTACTTTTAAAAGTTCTTCTTTGACATCATGTTGCTTGCTAGCTCACTAGCTCACTGTTTCTGGAAGCTTTGGATCTTGCATGGCTTAACCAAATTGCCACCTCTTTCAGCGAGGTGGAGTTTCCAGCTGGCCACTCTCAGTAAAATAGCAGTTTCTACCAAGAACAGAACTTGGTGGCAAAGGCGTCCCAGAGTAGCAATCCTCTTTTCTAAAAATGGTTCTGATACTCCATTTAAGGCAGGCAGTGTATTTTTATTTAGAAAATATTTATTTAGCTGTCAGAAACACTTTAATTAATCAGCACTCTTTAAAGGGCCTTGGGTCTGATTACACTTTCAGACATCAGAGTTCTGAGCTTTCAAAGCTGGGTATAGGAACTACAGGGGAAGAACCCTTTATAGTTTTCTCAGGTGGAATTCTCTTGTCACTTCCAATATATACAACAGAAAGCTCCAAATCCTTTGCTGCCTTTAAGACTCTGTGCTTGCCTTGTCTGCACCCTTATCTGGCATAGTAAACACAGGCATGCCTTCAACAAGGGGGAGCAGAGAAGATCAAGGAAACTCAGTGACTCAGTATAATCTCCTTATGTTCCCAGACAGGGAGATTTCAGCAGAACCCTGGCAGACATCTCCAAATGGAGGAAATTAGAGAGGCTAGATAAGATAAGTACAGGAGGGGTAACTGATTAGCTCTTTGGGCCTCAGGAAGCGACTGACCATGAGAAGAGATTTGGGGAGAGAGAAGAGAGTGAGAGATCTCTACATCAATATTTGAGAACAAGAAATCTAGAATAATCCACAATTAACTATGCAGGGCATAACCTAGTCATTCTCCATTTTTTTCTCTCCTAACTTTTGACTTTATCTTAAAAAAAAAAAAAAAGATGTATGTCTTCCACACATCTGTATCAAATGGTTTCCCTTGGAATTATCTCCCACATATGCAAATATACACCAGTGAGAACATACAATGACTGACTTAACTCTGTGTGTATATATATATATATATATATATATATATATATATATATATATATATATATTTATATATGTGTGTGTGTGTGTGTGTGTGTGTGTGTGTGTGTGTGTGTGTGTGTGTGTGTGTGTATACATCCCTAAGTGCTTGCTTTTCCGTCACACTGGTTTTTGTGTACATTCTTTTGGTAATTTATTTTACTAAATATTTTTCAGAGCTTCCTCATTTGCCTATGTGAGCTAAGAATGTAATCTTAGTCTTTTGTTCTCTTCTGTGGTTAACTCATCCTTCTTCACCATCCCCTAGGCACCCTCTGTCCTGCCTGTATGGGCTTCAATACCTACTTACTTATGGTGAGGCAATCAATTTAGGATCCTAGAGTTTCAGCATATGCTTAGAACACTCATGACCTGATGAAATTTCTGAACAATAGCACAATCATAATAAAGACAGAGTCCCAGAGTTGTGTGTGACCACATCACGCAATGAGCAATACCCATGAATGGATGTAACATCTTCCTGAGTTGCATCAAATATTTAAAATACCAGTATTGCTGAAAACCTTATAAATAGATTGGAATCTAGAATAGTGATATTTTCCTTTCTGTTTTGTGATGTGATCTTAGACATAAAGCCTAAATTGTCCTTTCATGGGAAATGAAAGACTGGGGAGAACTTAGTTCATAACCTTTCTGGTTTAGTCCACCTTAAAAGTCAAGTAACCATCATTTCCCACATGAGCATCAGGCTGCAGTACTGTTTTGTCATTATTATTTTATAATTATAAGAAAAGAAAAAGTAAATTCAATCATGTTTGTATCATTTGCATTTATCATCTCTGAAAATGCATATGTGCATCTAGAGAGAGAAGTTTTTGTTGTTGTTTTTATTTTTATTTATTTATTTTTTGTTGCCTTTAAAACCTGTCTTCTCTGGACCCTGAGCATGCTTCATCTGATCTGAACATCCTTCATGCTGGTTGGTGGGGAGAAACATTGTGTAGACTATTTCTGAGCTCAGTACTTCTCAGAGTAGAACTTGCTAATTCCAATGTTTGAAAAATATTTTCCTCTTCTATGTTCTGAGAAATTCTTAGTAGACTGAATCTTTTTGGTAATGAACCTAGCCATCCAAACACTATTGGTAGTTTATTCTGCATATCCTGGCTACTTTAAAGTATTATGTAACTTTTCAGGGATCTGGAAAAGTGGTATCAAGAGAAATGTTGGGTAGCCAATGCTAATATTTGCTCAAAACAGTGAGTCATATGAACTGGGATTTCCTCTTTATGCAGTTCATTACTGGCACATTGTCTGAGTCTCAATATAATTTGATGCAATGATCCCAGTTTAAAACATGGAAGGATGCCTTGTTCAGGTCAATGGGAGACATCTATTCATCTTGATTATTCCTGTTAAGAGCGTTTACCTTGGAATCATTTGGAAGAATGATGACATAATCTGGTACCCAGCTACCTGGTAAAACTGCTTGTGTTTCTTTGCTTTGCTCTTTACCATCTATTCACAGCATGTGTTGACATACTAGTTCATCAGCAATTCTCTCTGGTAACAAACCAGTCTTTCCTTTAGACCCTGTCCACTCAATTATGAAGTGCATTCAGAAGATGGCCTTCAAGTAGAAAAGACACAAGGGGAAGAGGGGGAGAAGAGATTGATCAAAAGGTATTAGAGCTTTAATTAGATGGAGAAAAACTTCTCAGTGCTCTAGATGCAGGATGTGGTGACCATTGCTAACAGTAACACATTGTCTCTTTTGAAATAACTGAAAGGATAGATCCTGAGGCCAGTAATTATTGTTTCATTAGGATGTATTTTTTTCTTGCTTCTTCATCACAAGTATTTCTAACATACAAGTAGAACTTCATTATAATATAATAAATGAATGCAAATACATGAGCAATATATGGAGTGATTATTTTTAAATTCAGTAAATAGTTTGCTAAGGTTCTCTGGTAGTAATTAACTAATGAGATGTTCAAATGTGCATATGTCTATGTGTGTGAAGAAGGAATTGTCTTACAGTTACGGAAGCTGGCAGTTCTGAATGTGCACTGTGGGCTCCTAGGTGGGAAACTCCGCAGAGCTGATGTTATAGATGAGGTCAAGAGCCAGCCTGTTGGCACACCTGGTGTGGGGAAGGTGAACTTGGCGTTCTACTCCAGGCTTCAAGTACTTGGATAAGGCTTGCTCATATGATGGAGAGAAATCTTAAAATTCATTTTTATTTATTTATTTATGTTTAAAGATGTATTTTATGTTAATTTTGTGTGTGTGGGTATTTTGCCTGTAAATATATAATTGTACTACTTGTATGCAGTGTCCACAGAGCCCAGAAGAGGGCATTGGTTCAGTTGAAACTGGAATGACTGAGGGTTGTCAGCTTTCACATGACTGCTGGGCACTGAACTTGAGTCTTCTGTAAGAGCAGCCAGTAGTCTTAACCACTGAGCTATCTCTCCAGCCCTCAAATTCATTTTTAAATAAAACATATTTTAATCTTTAATAAACAACTTAAACATTCTGATCATAAGAATGTGAGGGATGACTATGTGAATGAATTCATTTTATTTCATTCTGTGTGAATATATATATATATATATATATATATATATATATATATATATATTAGTATATTACACTGTACTCCACAAATGTCTGTAGTATAACTTGCCAGTTATAAGGCAAAGAAAAAAGCTTAGTCACAAGTTTGGCCTAGAACAATTTGGAAAATAAGAATTGGCATTTTATTCCAGATGAGCTGGCCCCTAGCTACAGGCACTCTACTTTTCAGATTTAGTCTTTCATAACCTCAAGTGATAGAGATTACAATGTTATATTACTATATAAGTTATTTTTCTCATCACTATAGCTAAAAATCTGACAGAAACAACTTCAAGGAGGAAAGATTTATTTTTGCTTATGGCTCTATAGTTTGTCAGGGTGGGAAAGTCATAGGGGAAAGTTCTGTCTGTGGCAGGGGATCTTGCATCAATTGCTTATGACAAGGCACCAACCAGGAAGTAGTGCCCTCTTGGGTTGGAATTGGGGCAGGTCTGTAAGAGTCATGCCCACAAGCTACCTGCTTTCTATAGATAGAACCCACTTGTTTAGGATTCCACAGCCTCATAAATAACATCACTATCTAGGAACCAATCATTCCAACACATGAGTTTGTAGAGGACATTTCACATCCAAACCATAACATTTATCATGCCATTCCTTTACAATAATCCTGTACCTTACCCACAATTTGAGTCCTGTATTACGTGAGAATTGAAAATCATACAAATGAGACAACTATGCTAAGGATTTGTTGCAAGGTAGACTATGTTTATTTATACAGTTAGTATTGATTGTTAAAAGTCAACTTGTTGTAAAAGTATGGTGACTCACAAGAATATGTGAAAACATATTCACTATGGTATCCAGTAATCTCATTCCCTGTTATATAAAGAGATTTATTTCCATACCAATATTTATAGTGCCATAATTCATAATATCCAAAAACACTGGAGCGCTTCAAAGGTTCATTGACTATGAGTGAATAAACAATGTGTGCTGTGCACAAAAAAAATGGAATATTAGTCAACATTAGACAGAATGAAATTCTTAAACATGCTGGAATTCAGACAACTTAAGTACATCGTGTTAAGCTAAACAAGGAGACAACAGGCATGTGGTACGAAGGCTAACTCAGTTCACAAAGATGTAAAATATAATACCAATTATAAAAAATAAGAAACCAAATGAGGATAGACAGAGAGTTAGGGCTTTAACTCTAATTTCATTTTAAGGTAAGTCCAATTAAAAAAAGAATAAGAAAAAGAAAAGCTGTTTAGTTATAACTGACATAAGATGTTTATCTGATTATTCAGTTCTTAATAATGAATAGCTTATTTTTTCACAAAGATTTATTGAGTGTATACTTTGTTTAGGTGTTGGGACCATAGTAAAGAATAAGGCAAGATATGTGTTCCCTTGGTGTTCTAAGCACACTGGCCTGCTGCTTCTGCCATTCTGCTGTCCTGCAGACTACTGGGATTAGTCTGAGTGCTGTGGAAAGAGACACTTATCAGTGTGACCACACATGGGTGCTTGAGACACAAGCTGGATAGCCTGAGTCAGTGCAAAGGGAATCAGTCTCTGATGTACTGTCTAGTGAAGATGGGGTATTCAGGCAACCAAATGATATAGTAAAGCACATGATTGTAGGTAGTATTGAGAGAACTATGAAGTATCATAATGATAAGGGAAGAATAGTGGATTGTTGATAATCAGATAATACTGTCTAGGGAGACATTGTTAGTAGTTCTGAAGGAAACAAGAAGGCCAGAATTGAAATTATCTTAACCTAAAAGACTCTAAAGTGAAAAAAAAATACAGAGGAAAACCAAGGAGGACAATCTTGAGGCCTGAAAGAAGGTCAACTGCTGTGAGTCAGCAAAGAAGAAAATGAAGGGACTAAAACAGAATAAGCAGGAAGTTGACAGTCCTGAACCTTACTGACATGAAGTATGCTGAATTCTAGATGCACCAAGAAGCATTAGAGAGATTAGGGAGAAAAGATGAGATCACATTCATATTTTTATTGATTGGTATTATTCTTAATTTTCCTAATTTGAGACAAGGTCTTGTTATATAACATAGATTGTCTTAGACCTTGAAATTCTCCTGGTTTAGTCTCCCTAATGCTAGGATCACAGGCATATACCATCAAGCAAAACTTTGGTTCATATTTCATTTACTTATTTAAGTCTTTATTTCATGTTCAATTTTTGTGTTCATGTGTGTTTGTGTCTATATAACTTGCATGTGTGGCGGTGTATGCATACCAAGGCACACATGTGAATATCAGAGGGTAATATGCAAGAGTCAATTATTTCCTTTCACAATGTCCACTCTGGTGATCTAACTCAAGTTGTCAATCTTGGTAAGTGGTTTTACCCCCTGAGCCATGTCACCAGGTCTGGTTCAGACAGCCAGACAGATAGACAGAGAGATGGTAGATAGATAGATAGATAGATAGATAGATAGATAGATAGATAGATAGATAGACAGACAGATAGATGTCACATTGATCCATAATCTTAATCACAAAACACCCTTCTTTGCCATTACACACCACTACCCTCTACAGTATTTCTGCAGGTGATAAGCTTTGGGAGGGTGACTTTGCCTCCTTGGAGGTCTTAAGTAGGAATAAACAGGAACTTTCTGGCATGGGACTGGACTAGGACCTCTGCATAAGCCAGACAGTTGTGTAGCTAGGTCTGTTTAAGGGGCCCCAGGCAGTGTGATCAGGATCTTCCATAGTTCATGAGCTGGCTTTTTGGAACCCATTACCTATGGTGGGACACCTTACACAACCTTGATGCAGGGGAAGGGTCTTGGACCTGCCTCAACTGAATGTACTAGGCTTTGCTGGCTCCCTATGGGAGGCCTTACCTTTTTGGAGGAGGAGATGGAGGATGGACTGGGGGGGGGGAGACTTGGAGGGGTGAGAGGAGGGATGAGAAGGAGATCTGTGGTTAGTATGTAAAACGAATAAAAAAAATTCTTAATAAAAAAACAGGAACTTCCTTCCACAAATTACTTTTGTCCTTCTTTCTGGAAAACTTTAGGCATTCTTTCAAGGCCCGGGAGCATCTTGAACTACATACCCACCAAAGCTTCTCATCCTTATGCCAATTCCTCAGAACAAGAGGAAAATACATCTTTCTATCCAGTATCTCATCCCAAGTCTTTTTTTTTTTTTTTGGTCTTTTGGTCAGATGTTGTAGGGAAAATACAGGTCCTCCGGAACTTCTTGACTTGGGTTTATTTTGAAAACTGCATGTGAAAGTTTGCTCACACTTACTTTCAGACCTGACACTGACGCCTTAGCAAAACGGAGGCAGGGAGAGTCTAATGCTTGCATCAGCTCTGAGTCTACTGATTCAGTGTAAAGAATGTTCAATAAGTCAAGGATGCGAAGGGTGATCTGAACTGGCACTGTGGTAGCTGTTGTTTCCTAGCTAGGGAGGGAGTTAGATATGAGACCGATGAGTTTATTGTAACTACGTCTTAATAGACATGTCTCTTGAAGATCAAGATACTCCTTTGTGGCTAATCATTCTTGAACCAAGTTAGATTCTTCCCACTACTCCCCCAGACACTAAGGCATTAGCTCTTTCCCAACAGCCACACAAGCACACTAAGGTAGTAGCACAAGTCTGACCCTGTCCACCTTGGGGATTTCTTATGAGGGTCATGGGAGGGAGCACTGTAGAAGGGAGATCTGTACTACCATAATTGGGAGGTGAAAAAAAGAATAATCACCCAACCTCATGAATATGCAACTCATCTCATAAATATTTATGACCCCAATTCAGAGTCCATTATATTAGTAACTCCTTTCAAGCCAGCCTGCTCCTTCTTTGCAGTGTAAGGTTTGCTTTGCTGAGTTAGCTGCTACTTAAACTTTCTGTGTCTCTTGGCTGAAGTCTTTCCTTCAAGACAAGGGTGGTGGAGAAATATTCACCCAGTAAGAAACACGCTAAGAAGAAACAAGATAGGAAGGAGTCAAACCAAGTGAGCAACAGTAGCAGTTTAGGTGAGATATGATGACTGCTCAGCGGGAAGATGACAATAAGTAGATTAGGGAAATTTTAAAGAGAGAGTTGTAAGAGGTCACTATTGATGTGGCTGTTGAGAACACAGAGGGAAAAAAGAAATGAAGGTTGACTCTGAACCTCTGTACCTTAAGCCAACAGATGGAGAGAGGTGGCTTTTTCTGAAGAGTGTGAGACTGCAGAGCACTACAGGATGAGTGTGGATGGGAGTGTATGAACAGGAAGATTTATGAGTGAATTGTTTTATTCAATGAGTTCTAAGTTTTACAGTTGTATTTATGAGCCTGGAGTTCAGGAGGGGTTCAGGATGAGAACTATAAATTTAAAACTCATCTGCAGAGAGATGATTTTTAAATCCCCAAGATTGGAAGAGATTAGTTAGAGGAAAGTGTTCTTTGTGAACAGGACAGATCCTATTGGGGTCCCTCTGACTGTAATTCTTAGAGTTTCCTGGGTGGTAAATCAGGGACAAGAGAGAATGGATTGTGTTCAATGAGCTCAATGGCCATAGGCAAATGGGTTATGGGACCTAATCAGTCCTGTTAGCAAATAGAGTCAGATGAGTGCTTTGGGAAGTTGGTAAACAGGGGGTGGTGATCTCAGGAATGGTTCCATTATGGTGGATAAGCAAAAGGAGAGAGATGGGGAAGTAGATTACAGATGCAGAGGTAGAAGAGGGAGAGAGGAAAGAGGGAGGGAGAAAAAGAGGGAAGGGGGAAAGAGAGGAGATGGGGAAGGAGAGGGAGAGGCAGAAGAAGACAGAGACTAAGGAATAGGAAGCAGATCTTTAGTAGGAGGAATGGGACAGTATAAGTATAGGTAATGAGGGAATAAATATAATCAAAGTTCTCTCTATAGGTATAAAATGTCAAAACAAACCCTAATGTTCTGTATATTTCCTATACACCAATGTACAGGGGAATTTAGAAATGAAAAAAAAATAAAGATTAGATTTTGCTAAGGTCTTTGAAGAACCAGGGAGGGACAGGCAGAGCACAGTGGCTGACAGTTCCTATATGAATGTAATAGTGGGTACTTGCCACTGTACATATGTCCAGACCTACAGAATATATAACATTGAGAGTGAGCTGTGATGTAGGCTGTGGATTTCTGTATTAATCATTAATGAATTCATTACTTGTAACAAACAAAGCCCTCCAATGAGGAATGTTTGGAATGGAAGAGGCTATGCATGGAGGGGTAGAGGCCTCCATAGGGGACTCTCTTCTCAGTTTTTCAGTGAGCCCAGACTTACTCTAAAATTATATCCTCTTAAAATTAGTAAAACAAAAATAAGCAGGCTGAGTAGATATTCATATTTCTGAAATTAAAGCCCATTCATTTCATCCTTAGCACATTTTAGAAGGAAATGGGCTGTGTGCTGTTCCAACAATGTCATTAAAATGATTTGTTTCTTTTTACTTCAGTTGAGTGATTCAAGAACACACTGAGCCATAGCACAGAAAAAAGACTGACTCTTTTCCTTTTTATACGATTCTCTAAATTATCCAAAAGTGACATATCATCAGAATGAAGTTGCAATTAATTACTTTGCCAAAGAATATTTGTGACCCATGTACATGATAACAATTTGTATCTTCTGAGGCAAACCAAAGTCATTGGGAGAGAGGGGTGGGGTGGGGAGAAGATAACCTTTGAACAGAGGCACAAAACTAGAAAACAATTTGTAGAAAGTAGAAAACAAAAATAATTGTCAAGAGGTTTCTTTTATTAAAAAATTATTCTATACTACAAAACAGTTATCTTTCTGATACAGAATTTAGAATCCATTTTTTAAAAATAAAGTAGAGTGGCATGTTCTGTTACATTTGGTTGGGTTTGCCATTACAAAGCATCTTTGTCTACTTCATACTTTAACGAATCAATTAATTTTTATTTTTATATTTAAAATTATCTGTGTATAGATAGGTGTGTGTGTGTGTCAGTGTGTGTGTGTGTGTGTGTGTGTGTGTGTGTGTGTGTGTGTGTGCGTGCGCATGCGCTCATTCGTGTGCACATATGGGTGTATGCACATGCATAAAGGTGTATGTGGACACCTTAAAAGGGTGTCAGATCCCCTGGAAGTATATGAGGATTCTGGGAACTACACTTGGGTTCTCTGCAAGAGCGGTATATGCTTTTAACTACTGAGCTATCTCTCCATCCCAATAGTAGACAATCATTGGTCAGAATTCTGGAGACAAAAAAAGTCAAAGATGATGGTGCAATATTTGGAGTCTATCAAAGACTTTCATCCTAGTCATTGAATGGCAAGAGATTAAAGGTTAAGAAGGCAATGATATGCAATATGCAATAAACATCCCTTAATCCTGTCTTTGATGACCCTGCTCTTATGAACCATTCTTCCCAAAGTCCCCACTTTTGAATATTTTGTAGGGGAGATGAAGTTCTTTGAAAAGTTGTTTTCCACCTAAAATTTGCTTTCTGAGCTGACTTTTCCTGAAACTAATAAAAATAATTTATCTGTTTTGGAGTTCAGTCTTTAAAAGTTTCTGAAACCGAACACATTTTAGCAATTCTTGAATACTACAAGTGTCTTACTTAAAAAAAAATATTACAACACCATATGTGTGCAGTTGCCATGAGTAGATTTCAGGGAAGTTTTAACAGTTAATGTAGGTTTTTTTCTTTCTTTTGAAACCCAGCATGTGGGTTTAGTACTTATTATGGCAAGCAGCTGAGTGTAGAGGGCTGATTTAAGATGAGAAATGGGAGCTGCACTAAAGCTTGGTTGTGGAGCTCTGCCAGGAACCCTCCCTGAGCTAGTGTTATACTTACCAAGAGCTGTTGATGCAGTCCTTCCTTGGATACACAGTTGTCCATATCCTTTGGTCATGTAGACATACGGCACACTGGGCCATCGTTGTTTTCTTTTCAGAGTATTGTGTTCAAACACTATGCCAAGTAAACGACTACTGAAAAGATGGATATGTCTCCTATCTGAATCATTCCTTCTCTCTTTCCATGACACAAACCCTCTGAAAGTACTAAATGCAAGCCTTTAATTTTTAAAAATCCACACCGTGTGGTGGAGTCTGCCCAACTATTAAAAATACAAACCATGTAGCCACAGACTGGCCGTTCTGAAAACAAACCTATGTGGGAATTCTGACACTGCTTGTCCAATCCAAGCAACTAAAGACAATGCCCCTACTGAAAAGGAAGCAGAATAGCCTCTGTAGAGGAAAACCCTGCATTCATCCTTGTTCATGGCATCCATTGTTATCATCCAGACCTGGAGAATTCATCCAGAGAGGTGAAAAAAGACATTCACAAAGGAAACAGTATAGTCACTATATCTGACAGCCTGGTGATGTTGGACCAAGAGAGCAAAACATACAGTAGATGGCATGATGTGTGAGAGGCCATTCTCTGCAATGAAGAGCATGAAGCAGGGCTCTGTGAGGTTCTCCATCATGGGGTTCTATAGCCGGTGCCTTAATGTAATCACAATGGAGAAGTGGAGGCTCTACAAAGAGCAGTAAGGTGTTGCTCTAAAGTGGAGGGAGATGTACCATATATCCATGGGGCAAGTTGTGTGGGCTTATAAAGTTCTTCTACCTGTCTGTGGATATCTTTGCTATGAGCATTTTGCTAGATAACAGCAAATTTGCTATCTGTGAGAAGATGGGCATGGCCCACACACCTGACCCTTTCCAGATGTGGTCTATTTATACCTCTTCTAGAATGAGTACAACTGTGTGCCAATTCATGCCCTTCGGTAAGCCTGTCTTAGTTTCCTTGTTATGTTGAAGAATGGTGGTAAGGTGGCATTAAAGACAACTCTCAAATATACTAAGATAGAGAGCCGAAGTTATACAGATGGCAACAAAGAACCCAAACACTGCTCCACAGAGCTTGTGTGTGTGTGTGTGTGTGTGTGTGTGTGTGTGTGTGTGTGTGTGTAGAGATCAAAACCAAGGTCAATACAGCATATATAGTATAAATTTTGGGTAAAGAGAGACAAGGTAGGGAAAGCATGTTAGTGAGTCTGTGGTAAGTGCAGCTCATTCATCCTTCTGAGACACTAGCATTTAGTCTTATTCCTTGGCCAGTCATTGTCCAACAAAATACCACTTCCATTACCATTGCAACAAGTCCACAAGACACTGCTTTTGTCTTTGTCCTCATGTCCTTCATAGACATTTTAATTTGAATGTCACTGTTTTAGGGATATGATTTTATAAAATAAACTGGGATTCCTTTCTAATTTGTTCTATATACATAGATGTCTCAAAATATGGTGTTTATAAGGTTGTGTTTTTATATTAGATAATCAAGATCTTAAATTAAATGGCCTTTCTCCACAAATTCTGTACCAGCTTCATAAGACAAATTATAGATGAGAGAAACTAATTTTGTGGCTTAGAATCCAGAAAGTATTTTTTTTAAATACAAAAGATTTATATGGTCTGGAAAAAAAAAGTTCAGAAAATATTTAAAATAAGGGCTGGAGAGATAGTTTATCAGTTAAGAACTCTTATGGGCTTTTGCAGAGGACCAGGGTTTGGTCCCCAACTCCCAGGTCATTTGGCTCACAGTTGACTTTAACTCCAACTCCAGGGGAATCTTCCTCCCTCCTCTGGCCTCCCGGGACACTGTATACACTCACCTCCACACAGACACACAAGCATGCACCTTGTTAAAACTATATTTCTATTATATTGCATTCAAGTAGATGTATCCTACTGAAGCATGTGTTTGATTCCAATGGAAGACAATAAAGGGCAAGGCTGCCACTCAGAGTTAATAGGCTGATTATTTAGCTTTCCCAAGTACCAAGTTGCCAGTCCAACTCAGTATTACTATAGCAAATGAATGTGCTATTTTAAGTAACATGTCTGAGACATGCTGAGGGATATTGAAACATCACTAGCTGTTTCTGTTCTATGATCACGTTACTTTTGTAACTCCAAAGTCCGGCCGAGTGACAAGAATAGAACAGGGTATTTGCCACATCATTGTGCGTCAAGTCTAAATGGAACATTTCCTACCCAAAGTGAAAATAGCCTAGTCTGGCACTTGTCTGAGCTTGGGGAGGAAAAAAACAATCGTCTGTCAAAGACACTATTTTTATGAGGATTTAACTGGGCAAAAATTGAATTTGTGGCTTGGCCAAGGGCATAAATATTTGCAAAACATCTTGGAGATGACAGTGATATCCACATTGCCAATGGGAGCAGCTTTAAAATGATAGGCTGTTACATGCTTCTCAGAAAATGCTGAATAACAAAGTGACTGGCCCACTATTCCTGCTGCAAACATCCATTCCCCACCATAAAATCCAGCATTTGCAGAAGCATATTAGCTCTCTCACAGTGCCACATGGGAAATCCTTTCAATACAGAATTAAATGGCACTCTACAGCAGAACTCTCTGATTCCCATTACCTCCACCCTTGCCCCTGCTTTAGGTTTGAAACCTGATCAGTTATTTCAAATATGTCACTCTAATGTTATATCATGATTGTTATTAAATTAAGAAGTGTATCTTGTCAAAAAAACCTGTGCCCAATGGAGACCAATAATTAAAATGATGCAGAGCTAGAGAGATGGCTCAGTGGGTAAAGAACTCAGTGGTGCCTAAGCATAAGGATCTAAGCTTAGATCTCTGGGACCAACTAGAATACTTGGTGGATAGCACACATCTGCAATTCCAGCTCTTCTATGGTGAGATGGGAGGAGTCTGACATACACACCATGGAGCAATGAGACCCTGCCTCAAACAAGGTCAAAGGTAAGAACTGACACTTGGGTTCTTCTCTGGCCTCCATGTACATGATATATGTTCCCCTCTCCAACACACATTGTATATGCATGTATCCTACAAGTCCACTCATACCCACACTTCCACACACATTAATTTTAAAAGAAATAAAAAGATGAGATACCTTTTGAAGAATTATACTTGTATAGGAAAAATACATCTTAAAAGATTATTTTTTGTTGTTTCTGTTACCAGAAAAATGCATGTAACTGGCTAAATTCGAATAGCACTTCTGCAATTACTGTAGGTCAGGTCAAATGAAGGTTTCCCGTGGGAGTGCTGTGTCAAGGAAATCTTAATTTACGGGAACTGGTTTTCCCGGTCCTTTTGTTCCCATGATATTAAGTGATTGAATACAATAATGTTTGGAAATAATTCCTCATCCTCTTGTGTGCCAGGATGAGTTTGAAATGCACAAGACATTTCCTAGGAAAAACAAAAGCTGTTCTGTACACATAACAGCTGATTACACTGTGTCAATTTCAGGATATATCCAACTGGATCCAGTATTACCTAACTTCTACAGAAATGGTCAACACTGATAGAGTTCTTGATACATCTTAGGAACACAAGTTAACATAAAAGTGGACCTTAAGAAAGGTATGCTAAGTCTGCCCCCCTCCCAGACCACATGCTAGGGTTTTTTTTTAGTAGAAAGTATCCACCAAAAGAAAAACTCACAGATATAGAAAGTAACTTAGTGACTCTCTGAGATGGCTAGAGACAGGGATAAGGACTGACAGCCAATGTCCAAAACCTAGGAAGAATCTTTTTTCTTAGGATCAAGGGTGGTGGTGGTGGTAATAAATATTTCCTAAAATTTAATAATGGCTTAGTCACATAATATTACATATTTACTAAACATAAATTTTTATTTCAGTAAATCTGTTGAAAAAGCAAAGGACCTGACATTGAATGAATATTTACCAGACTTAGGATATTACCAGATACTTGCTTATTCATAATCAAGCATCTTGATAGCCACTCTTCATGTGGCAGGGAACTTGGGACAGAAATGCAATTTTACTTTGCTCCTCTACAAGAGTAATAAGTAGAGATGCTGCCTTGACTCAAGTGGAATGTGTCCAGTGATTTCTTTCAGAAACAGTTCTACAGTGCTATAAAATCATTCTATAATTCAAATTAGTAAATATGGAGACAGTCAACTCTGTGTTTGGCATGCTAGCAATGCATGCATGCTTGTGTGTGTGTGTGTGTGTGTGTGTGTGTGTGTGTGTGTGTGTGTGTGTAGAAAGGGTTCATAACAAATATAGCCCAGCTTCTGCCCTGCAGGTTAATATTGTTTGTAAAAAAAAATAAGAAATGATTTAAAATATACCAAAGGATGTTTCGAATTGTAAGAGACACTTAGGCAAGTGAGCCCTGCAAGATTTCACACAGAGAAGGTCACAGCATAGCCTGTATTGGAGTAGCTGGGAACAAAGGTGCATTTGTAAAAGAGATGCTAAATCTGTAGCACCAAATATAGGATGGCAAGTGTGGAGCCAAGTCAAAGTGTCCTTGCAAAGTGAAACTAAATCATGTTTATTTTATCATGTGACCCAGGCAGATGAGTGGACAGGTCCTAGAAGAAGAAAGATGGAGTAGAATGGATTGCAGAAAAGAAATGACAGGGATTTTATGACTCCATGATAATGAAAATGATCAGTGGAAGCATAGAGTTGTCTTGGGTATGGGAGGATGGCTAAAAAGCCATTATTCCTAATATCCTTTTAGTCCTTTCTACACCTTGCAAGACTGGCATCTGATTCAGGAAAGCCAAGTCTAAGAAATAAATGGAACTTATCCAGCATTATACATTGTTGAGGCTAGACGATGTGCCTCAAACCTCTGAATGTAGGGGCCCTTTTATTTCTTCAGCCAAAGTCAAAATTCTCTTGTCAATTCCAAAGTCAAAGGTCCCTGGGAGTCAGATTGGCAAAGGAAATGAGTGACACATTTTAAGCATCATGGAAATGATGAAAATTAGCAACTGGCATTTGGCCTTGTTTTCCAGAAGCAATAAGGAATGGTGGGGACTGTGGCAAATGCCTCATTATAAAGCCAATGCACTAGCAGTTCTCAGGAGGGGAAAGTCTAGACCTCGGGTTGCAAAAGTAGGAATTTAGAAATCAACTTGCATGCTGTTTTCTTTTTCCTCTCACCTTAGAGCCAAATCCTGGACACTTGCTTACATGGCTCTAATGTGAAATGACCTCACAGGATTACAAGCTTGAACATTTGGTCACTAGCCAGTGTTGCTGTTTTGGAAAGCTTTGAAACCTTTGGGGTGAGAGGCATGCATAGCAGTGATGGGTCACTGGAGGTGGGTCTTTGAAGCTCATAGTCCTGTTGGCTGCCATTCTCATCTTTTCTTCTTGGCGGGCGCCATGGGAGAACTGGAGGTAACAAGCTCCCACCACTACGGACAGGAGCCGGTCCCAGCCACCACACCTTCACTACAATGGAACTGTGGGCCAAAGTAAACCTGCCCTCCCTTAAACTGATTCTGTCACAATGACTAGAAAAGTAACTACTGCACCCTCTTCAAGATGTAACCAAAATGTGGGGCGGAGGATGCAGCAGGGTGAATAGAGTGCTTGTAAGCAGACATGAAGCCCTAGGTTCCATCTACAGCACCAAAATAGACCAGATATGGTGGTACATGTCACTATTATAATTCTAGCATTTAGGACATGGAGACAGGGGATTCTGTTCAAGGTGAGTTCAAGGCTGGCTTAGGATAGAGAACAAATTTCACAAAATAAAAATCAAATAACCAAGCAAGCAAGCAAACAAACAAACCCAAACTAGATAGTCTCCCTCCAGATCCTCTCTCTAACCTTACTCTGAGTTGTCTAGGTCATTTTAGGCTTTATTTTGGCTCTTTATCAAAAGATAACTTCAGGGGCAGCAGAAATGCCCCAGTAGTTTACAGAGCTTGCTACACTCTAGCAGAAGACTGGAATTCAGTTCCCAGCATCCAACTTGAGTGGTTCATAGCTGTTTGTAATTTCAGCTCCAGAGAATTTGACACCCTTTTCTAGCCTCAGCAGGCACTTGAACTCACATGTACTTGTCTATCACTCACATACATATATTCATAATTTTTTTAAAAGATAAACTCAAAAAGGTGAAAATGTCAACCATTTTCTGAGATGAGCAATTTTATTGAGCTAATTCAAAAAGTAAAAAAGCAACTAGAATTTATTTGAAGTATCCCTTGATTCAATAAGAGACACACCATTTAATTAAAAATATGGACAGAATGTTTAAACAAACACTTCACACTGAAGATAGTCAATATTCCAACCTATCTCAAAAGCATCATCAAGGAAATGCAAATTTAGAGCCACATTGAGGTGCTGCTGTGTGCACATTAGAAGGGCCACTTGTAACTTAGGGAAATATTTACATTGCTTTAATATGTTTTTGTGTGTACTGATTGTAGTAAAGATGAGAACAAAAATTCTCATCACATTATCCTGTGATGCATGAGTTTGACTGTCCTTTCTTCTACTATAAGACCTCTTCCCAAGAACAAGCCAGGGTTTCCACAAAAGCTAGACGATTGTCTGAAAGCTTAGCTTCCACGTGGTATTTTACAGACTTGAACTTCTCAACAGTTGTGGATTTAGACACTTCAGTTATCCTTAGGTTCTTGCATGTGAGTCTCCCTTGCAGCAGCTTGCCTCATGAAGTACAGGAGACACAGCAAAGTTCTCATGTTTTCACCCAAACCTAGTTGGTCATAATGACATATCATACTGCCCTCTACTGATTAAAACCAAATCACAGGTCCCAGTGGCACTCAAGGGAAAGGGAATGATCATGTGGGGACCAGAATACAAGAAAGTAACATCTTCTGGATACTGGAACTGTATTAGTAGCTGCCTACTACAACATGATCTGCAAAGGACTTATATCCAAAATAGTAATGAATTCTACCACTCCATAAAAAGATATAGAGCTCAATTAAAACACAGGAAAAGCTCTTGAGTAGGCATTTCTCAGAAGGAGACACCTGATACCCAAAAAGCATATGAAAAAGTGCTCTGTATCATTAGTCATCAAGGAAATTCAAATTAAAACCACAGAGAGGTTCTCCTACACACCCACCACAAGGCTAAATTTAAGTACCTGACAATACTGACTATTGTCTAAAAAGCAAGGTGATTAGAACTCTCATTACTCCTCGTAGGAGTGTAAATGGACCAACCACAATGGAAAACACTTTAGCAATTTCTAATAAAGTTACACACACACACACCTACTCATGACCCAACAGTTCCACTCTAAGGTAGTTCTTAAGAGTAAAGAACACTTGGTTCACACACTGGTGTTTTCCTTGCTGTTATATCCTTGGGCTCTAGAACTATGCCTAGGATATAACAAGTGCTTAATTTAATTCCTATTTATTCAGAAATGAGTAAAGGATGGGGCTGTTGAGATGGCTCAGTGGTTAAGAGCACTAGCTACTCTTCTGAAGAACCCAAGTTCAATTCCCCACACCAATAAGGGGCAAGTCACAACTACCTCTAAATACAGCTCCCCAGGGATCTGATGCCTCTGGCCTCTTCATGCACAGTCCCTCATGTGAACATAACTAACATATATATATATATATTTTTTTTTTAGTTATATATATATATATATATATATATATATATATATATAAAACTAAAAAAATGAAATAATTTTTTAAAGGAAATAGCAGAGGTGGTGGTCTTCATTGGTATGGTTCTGATTGATCTTTTGACTTCTTTTTGAGATGGATTCCATATATCTCATTCCTTCTACCATCAAATACTTTCCCACTCTCAAACTCTTAAAACATTTATATTGAAACTTTTCATGGAATATTATGTACTTTTGATGTGTTGCCAACAGGATCTTAGTTGAACATTTAATGCAGAACTTATTAAAACTCAGATTTCTGGGTTCTGTCAAGACAGTTTCTGATTCACTTGAAAATAGACCCCAGAATTTACATTTTAAACAAGTCCAAGGGAGACAATGATGCTGATGACAATAGTGTTTGATGTTAAAATACTCTAAACAACCAGTCTAATGTCCATTGTGACACTGACAGTCCTCAGTCCTCTGGTACTTTATCTTTGTTTTATGATATATTTTCTAATGGTTTGATAATTTCATACATGCATACAATATGGGTTGATTAAATCCACCCCATTCTCTCCTCTTCAATTTCTTCCTTCCCTATTCCTGCCACTATCCACCCCCCCAACTTTATGTGCTCTTTGTTTTTAAGATATTTCAATTTACTTAGTCCTTCCAGTATGTGCATGGGTGTAGGGCCATCTACTGGATCATGGGTAACCTTTCAAGGACTGCATCTGTAGAGAAGGTTATCCCTGCCCCCAGCACCCGTCAATCACCAATAGCTTCTCAGATAGGGGTCAGACTTCCCGAGCCCCCTCCCCGATCCACGCTGGGATTTCAGCTGGCTTGGTCATGTGCAAGCCTTTTGCGTGTAGTCCCAGCCACTTCAGACTCATGTGTGCAGTGCCCTGTCACAGTCCACAGATGATGCTTAACCAGTGACGTCCACTACCTCCGGCACTTCAGTCTTTCCACCCATTTTTTCATGAAGATGCCTGAGCCTCATAGGAAGCGAATGAGACATAGATTTTTACCCTGTGTGTTTTTCTACTATGTTTTATATTTTACATTTCAGGCTCCGAGTGTTGGAAGTTTTATTTTGTTTTGTTTTTCCACTGATGTGTGTGATCCCAGTGTGCATTCATATTTAGGACTGAAACTCTAGGTGTCCATGTATATTTGATAGTGTCTCTCTCTCTCTCTGTCTCTGTCTCTCTCTCTCTCTCTCTGTCTCTCTGTCTCTCTCTCTCCCCCCCCCCACCCCAGTCTGTCTCTGTGTATGTGAGGTGATTTTGTTTGTATGCCATCTTGGATTAGGTGTTCCAAACACATGTTCTATGAGGTGATTCTTTCTGTTTGTATTATTTTTTTTTATTTTACATACCAATCACAGTTTCCCACCCTTCTCCGCACCTCCCATCTACCCCTCCCCCCATCCAGTCCTCCTCCTTCTCTGTTCAGAAAGGGGCAGGCCTCTAATGGGAGTCAAGAAAGCATGACACATCTAGCTGAGGCAGGACCAAGCCTCTCCCCCTACATCAAGGCTAGTAGGGGTGAGGCAAGAGGTGAAAATTATGGAAATCATTTGCAAGCAATTGTCCTATTGATTATTATAGGGTGGAGTTGTCATAGCAGAGAATAGGATGATGCTAAACAATGGGAGAAGGGGATTCTGGACAAAAATCATAGCTCCAGAGGACTCTCAGAAGGAATCTCTGTGGTTGGAGAAATGAGTCAGACTTTCACCATCATGGGGGAAACATCATGTGAGAGGAAGAACTCACATAGAAATGAGTTCTCTCTTTGGGCTGCAGAGCAAAGATGCTCTAGTGGCAAGAAATACTTTATAAGCAAGTCTCAGATACCAAGAAGCTCTTAAAGGCAAAATCACACAGAGCTATCGATGGTACCAAAACAGGACCAGGAGAATCTGTAAGTAAATCTGTAGGGAATCTGAGGGTAAATCTCTAGGTAAATCTCTAGGGAATCTGTAGGTAAATTTGTAGGGAATCTGAGGGTAAATTTATAGGTAAACTGTAGGGAATCTGTAGGTAAATTTGTAGGGAATCTGCAGGGAAACCTGTAGGGAATCTATAGGTAAATCTGTAGGGAATCTGTAGGCAAATCTGTAGGGAATCTGTAGGAGGGAGGAACAACACTTGAAATGTGGGTAGGATCAGGAGTTTCAAATTCGGAAGTGTTGAGAACTTTTCTTTGGAGACATCTGGAGGCATTTTCTTACTCTCCTGTGTTTTGCCTTAATGTATATGTGCACCACATGCATGCTGTGTCGAGGCCAGCAGTGGGACTTGGACCCCCTGAAATTGAAGTCACAGATGGTTGTGAATCACCGTGGGTGCTGAGAACTAAACCTGGGTCCTCCAGAAGAGCAGCCAGAACTCTCTGTTGCTGAGCCATCTCGCCAGCACCTGTACATATTTGCTTAGCGTGATATCAGGATGTTGGGTAGGAACATGAGCATGTAAGCTTCCTAGATCGCAACACACACTCTTCTTCAGTTTCCTTGTCTCCTACTGTGTTTAGAGTCCCAGAGTCTGGAGTTATACCATGTCAACTTTTCCACAGAGCAGTGGTTCTCAACCTGTGGCTCACACCCCTTTGGGCGTTGGGCAGCCCTTTCACAGGGGTGGTATACCAGATATTTACATTACAATTCACAAAAATAGTAAAAGTACAGTATGAAGTATCTATGATAGTAAGTTTATGTTGGGGGGAGGGGCGGTCACTACAACATGAGAAACTCTATTAAAGTGTCAAAGCATTAGGAAGGTTGAGGACCACTACCACAGAGTAAGCCTCTTTTCTCCTCTGGGGTATTACATTGTTGAGTGACTTGTTAGAAATCAGCTAGCTAATAACCCAGGCTGTGAGAAGATGAGAAGATGGCCATCCCTGTTTGAGAGGATATTATTATTAAGGGGATAAGAAAAGAGGCTCATATTAGCAAAATGCCTGGGGGAGAGCTTTGACTCACCGGTAGCTCCTAAGGCACATTACTTAAGTGCAACAAATATAACAAAGGCTGAGTCTACTAAGTTAGGAAATTGTAACCTGTAGCTTCACACGCCTCTGTGACAATGAACCCAGACCTGAACTTGTCCAAACACAATCCCTCTTTTTTTTTTTTTTTTTTTTTTTTTTTTTTTTTTAAGCCTGGGAATCTACTTCAGGGTCACAGCAGCTCAACTTGATTCCAATCATATTCTTGGACTCTATTGTGGTTTATGAAGAAGGAATAAGTAATGTAATAAGCAGTAGGTGCATTGAATGGTATAATAAAGGTAGAAAATATGACGAGTTGATGCATGGAAATTTTGTTGTTCAGTTATTCTATGGAATAGTAGCACTCTGTTTTTGACAGTTTATTTCCTTAACTTGATGCTAGTGGCTTCCTATATGAATGGAACACTTTTCAAAATATTTGAAAATTGTTCTAGCAGATGTTATTATATATTACAAGAATTGACAGAATTTATTACCTTATCCAAATAATCTTTAGTACCTGAATGTTAGTAAAAGATATTTATCAATAAACAACAGTATTATTGTAACAGTTTGCTATAATTAAGGAGGAATGAAAATTTGAAGTATTTACCAGTAGTGCATTTTAAGGAAAGTCCTCATATATAAAAGGGAAATAACAGTACCTTCTTCACACTCATGCTATATATGATAGTACCTGTAAAGTGTGCATTATACTGCATGGTGTTTTGTGAGTGTCTAGGAGGCCTCTGCTTCCTTCCCTTCATCCACCCCACATCTCTTCAGAGCATACATTTAACTAGTATAGAATTTGTTGCAAATTTTAAGATATACCAGTGGTGCTAAATGTTGCTTAAAATCCTTTATTATTTTTATGTCAATCAAGGTCCAGGAGTGAGAGAGGGGACATACAATAGAAGAAAGAAACCAAGACACAAAAGGGTTTACTTTTGACAGAATTCATTGCAAAGTCCTGGATGAATGCAGGAGATCCACAATGCAAAACCTCACAGCTAATGATAAAAACAGATGATGGGAATATTGAAATAATCCAGAAGGAAAAGTTGCTCACACATTTGATGAGGTGTGGTCAGTATCCTAGCTGGCAGAAACCCAGTACTTAGGATATTCACCAAGAGATAGTCAAGGTTATAGACACTTGGACCTCTATCTCTGTCTCCATCCAGTCCTCATAGGGGCACATCTTCATTCACTAAGCCTATCCATAAGCTAGAGGAAATGGGGGTCCATGAAGGGTCCATGAGGATGGGAAGTCTCCAAGATGATTGTCTGCCTCTAAACTTTGCTAGAATTTTAAGAATGAACACAGCTATTTCATTCATGGATATGGTTGATTAGAGTTAAGAGCTGCGGGACAAATCCAGCAAAGGAGAAAAGCACAGGACTGCAGCCACCAGGTGAGCTCTCCCAGAGCTGTTCTGTGAATAGTGTCTGTGTCTGCTAGCAGTGACCAGTGGAAATATTCAGGGAAGATGACCCACTATGGCATCTTATTAAGGATTGGTCATTTACATGCAATGCCTGCCCATGGGATGACATTAGTTTCAAATGCCACCAAAGGAAGAACATGTAGCCCAAGGCACCATCATACATACCATCACCACTACAGACATTTGGTATGATCCATAATATTCCCATAAACAAGTACACTCTGAATAGAGAACCCATTGCAGAGATTATAGGTCACATCTCAGGAATTTGGGTGAAAGGACTAATTTTGCCTTGTATAATATTAACTCTTTATTGAGCACACCTACATAAGTTTTGGGACTGAGAGCAAGATAGAAATGTGCCACATGTATTAGGAAAGTATTACAAATTTCCTCTCCACCCTGTAGGGAAGGTGACATGGCAATATTAAACCAAGAGTGTGGCTCTTCTGAGGGTGGCATATAGCTTAACGTCCGTGCACTCATGAAACCAGTCTGTAGTTCAGCATCCACCAGAAGAGACTGGTGAAGGTGAGGAAAAGAATGGAGGGCCACACGAGGGAACTTGGAGCCAATAGAAGCTATTTTATCTGTGTCACCGTGTGTACACAGGCCTCTTAAAAATCATCTTCTCTGGGATTCTACAGACACATGAATCAGGAAAACAGAGCAGTCACTGATTTCTCTAATACCCAGTTCAATAGTTACCAACTCATAGTGCCTTGTGTTTTTATCTATACTGCCTCCGACTGCTTTTTCTCATATTTCTAAACAAACTCTCAAACATAGCTCATTTTAACCTATACATGTATACATCTTAACCCATAAGGCATTTTAAACCGTTTGTTGGGTGTAACCACATACTTTCAGTATTTTCAATGTGTTTAAATGTTGCTTAAAAATGTCACCTTTGGGGAACTGCATTTTACTTTATTTATCTCTCTAGTTACTTACATTTTTATTTCTCATCTAAAACTATAGTTTATATGCCATTAGATTAATATCCTTTGATAAGATCTATGGTTATTTTCTTAGCATAAGAATCCTGTATGAGAATTTTGGTTCCCTGGAGATTTACATTTATCTTAAAATTGTTTCTTGGACACATAAAGCCCCTTTTAAATTTAAAGAAGAATTTTTTGAGTTAGTTTTTCTATGGCTTCAGTTATTGACTAGTTGCTTACATTTTTCCTCATTGGTCTAAGTGAGGATTCTGGTCGGTGAAAAAAATCAGTTCTCAGTCTTAAGGCACTTATAAATTTTTAGGGTACATAAAATAGATCAAGCAACAGTAGTGTATGCAAAAGATTTATGTATCTTTTGGAAGAAGTAGGAAAAGGCTGTAGGAATTTAGAAAGAATTAAAATTCCCAGTCATTGTTTAGAGTAGACAGTATTTGAAGACAGATTGGAAGCATACATTCATGAACATCATATCCACTTAGTAAATACGAGTTCATAAAATATGTCTTATTTTTATTATCAGAAGTTAAGCAAACATAAGCAAAGCAAACAACATAAACAAATAAGTGAGGACTGCTTACTACTATAATGGCATGTAGTTGTGGGCTTGACTGATAGGAGCCCTTCAGTAGTTGTCTAGACACTTAAACCATTTGAATTGCATGTAAGTAGTCATGGGTGGAAAACAAAGCAAAACAAAAGACAGGATGGGGAAATAAAGGTTCCAGCCATGAGGAATTTGATGCATTATGTCTAGTGCAAAGAGAAACTACATTGGATATAAGGACTGGAGTTGAGTAGCTCCAGATTCATTCATTCATTCATTCATTCATTCATTCACTCATTCTTGTGTGTGTGTGTGTGTGTGTGTGTGTGTGTGATGCATGTCTGTGCATCATGTGAATGCAGTGCCCACAGAGCTTAGAAGAGGGCATCAGATCCTCAGGAACTGGAGTTACACATGGCTGGGAGCTGCATTGTGGGTGCTGAGAACCTATCCAAAAATGGATCCTCTGCAAGAACAGCAAGTGTCCTTATCTCCTGAACCACCACTCCAGCTGATGTCATCAAAATTTTAACCATCTGCCCTTTAGAGTCATCAGCTATCAAAGGGGTCCATTGTGTAGTAGAATAGAAACGAATTGGTTCCTATCTTGGGGTTTCTATTTCTGTGACAAAACACCCTGACCAAAAACTATTTGGGGAGGAAAGGGTTTGTAGTTCATCATCTAAGAAAGCTAGGACAGGAACTTAAGCAGCACTGGAACCTGGAGGCAGGAGCTGATGCAGAAGCCACAGACAGACACTGCTTATTAGGTTGCTCTCCCTAGATTATTCAGACTGCTTGCTTATAGCACCCAGGCCCACCAGCATGGGATAGTACCACCCACAGTGGGCTGGACTGTAGCACGAATCTTAACAGGTCTTATTAATAACAACAAACCTGGTCCCAGGTATTGGGGTGAATGTTGGAAAATCAGAGAAGCAGAATAAGCCACAGTTTTCTCACCTCACCAGTTCCTCAGCTGATCCTGTTTCCTCAGACTGGAAGCCTCTGAGTCCTCATCCAGAATGAATCTTAGCTGAACTGCTGCTCAAAAGCCTAAAAGCTTAACCAGGATCTAGTTCCTCATCCTCACACCTTAAATACCTTTCTGCTTCCCGCCATCACTTCCTGGGATTAAAGGCTCTTGTTACCATGCCTAGCTGTTTCCAGTGTGGCTTTGAACTCACTGAGATCCAGAGGGATCTCTGCCTCTGGAATGCTAGGATTAAAGGCGTGTTTGCCACCATTTTCTGGCTTCTATATCTAGTGGCTATTCTGTTCTCTGCCCCCAGATAAGTTTATCAGGGTACACAATATTTTGGGGAACACAATATCATCACACTGGACCTTCCCTATCAATAACTAATTAAGAAAATGCCATGCAGCTGGATCTTATGGAGGTATTTTCTCAATTAAAATTCCCTCCTTTCAGATAACTTCTTTGTGTTTCAAGTCAACATAAGCCTAGCCCACACAGTACCCATTAATTTTATTTTTATAAAAGACAGAAAATGGAAAGTAAATTTTTAAAAGACACTTAAAGCTTCCCAATTTCTATTTCTGGAAGGAAACAACAAAAATAGATAGGCTTGTTTTATTTTACAATTGAACTTCAAAATAATATTTTGCGCTGTGTATGTTTGTGCATGTCCATGCATGTTCATGGAAGCTGGAATGAGGAAGTCAAGTGTCCTCCTCTATTGATTTCTGCCTAACTTTCCTTGAGGCAGGGTCTCTCACTGAACCTGAAACTTGCAGTTATTAGCTTGGTTGTTGGAGAGAGGGCCCTAGGGACATTCTTATCTTGGCCCTCTCCCCCAGCACTGGTGTTACCGGCTTTATCTACATGTGTGTCAGGTCTCTAAACTCAGGTCTGCATGCTCACACAGCAAATGTTCTTACCTATTGACCTACCTCCTCAACTGGAGTTGAATTTTTAGTATCAATTTTTACAATAAATTTATAGGCTTGTGTTGATCTATTAATTTGGTTCTTTTTCAGTCTTGCTTGCCTTGGTGGCTATGTTATTTTGAGAGTATGTGATTATGTGTGATGTCTTTTTTAAAGACTTCTCGCAGAGACTAGGAAAAGGACAGTGGATGATTTGTTTGGAATCAATCCACCGGCAAAAGGAAAAAGGGGAAAATAGATTTGGCCTTCATCAAGAATAGCTACAATTTTGTAGAAGATAAATAAATAAACACCTGAATTTTGCTTTCTTGAAAGGTATTTAGATCTTTAAACATTTCTCTCTTACATTCACATATATTAAAAACAAGACATCCGGTTTATCTACAGAGAAGCATAATAATGTAGATTTAGACATAGATGACTTCTTAGTATATCAATTATTAAGAATTTTTTATATAGTTTTTTTCCTTTTTTATTATTAAGAAATTTTCTATTCATTGTACATACCAAACACATATTCCCCTTCTTCCCTCTTCCCACCCATCAGCCTTCTCCCCCAACCCTCCTCCCATCCCTACCTCCTTCAAGTCAAGGTCTCCCATGGGGCATCAGCAGAGCCTGGGACACTCAGTTGAGGCATGTCCAAGTCCCTACCCCCTGCATCAAGGCTGTGCAAAGTGTCACACCTTAGGCACTAGGCTCCAAAAAGTCTGCTCATGCACCAGGGATGGATCCCGATCCGCCTGCCTGAGGGCCCCCCAAACAGTTCAAGCTAAATAACTGTCTCGTGTATCCAAAGGGCCTAGTCCAGTCCCATGGGGGCTCCACAGCTATTGGTCCACAGTACATGGGTTTCCACTAGTTTGGCTGGCCGTCTCTGTGTTTTCCCATCATGATCTGGATGACCCTTGCTTATTGAATCCCTCCTTTCTCTCATCGATTAGACTCCTAGAGCTCAGCTTGGTGCCCAGCCTTGGATCTCTGCATCTGCTTCCATCAATCACTTCTCGGCCTTTTGGCTAAGATCAAGTGTAGTATCTGCTCTTATTAAAATTTTTTTTAACATTTTATAAATTAAACTGAATTTATATTAAGCAAAGACACTCTTAAATTTACTTTGATAAACTCATAAAGTTTCCTTGTAGTATATCTTTTACATATGTGCATATTTTTATATATATTAAAATTAAATTTTAAATATTTCCTAATGTATTGAGTAGCTTTTCTCCATTGCCACACTTTAACTGAAAGCTATGCAAATCTTGGCCAGTTACATTGTGCATCACTGTCTTCACCAGTAAGACTGGTACCTATTGGAGACACTTGTTTTGAAAACATGAAAGAACTTTATTGTCTGTTCAATTTTAGTTTATATAGAGTTCAGAGTAGTTCTGAGAGCATTGCTACCACACAACTACATTAACCAAGGTGTCCTATATAATTCACATCAGCTGCTGGTGATGTAATCTTTCCAATTATCCTGGCTTAATCATTTCAGTTCAGCATTACAGTATTTCCATGTTTACACAGAGAGGCTTCCCCCATAGGCTTAGGAGCAACATCCATGGTCTGTTAAAAGGACAGCTGCTGTGGGCTATGGTATAACTGCACACAGTCTTACTCCCATGAGGGACAGCTATAATGGAGTTGCAGAGACTATGTCAAATTACTCCTGTGTCATAGGTACTTTCTGGCATAATTGAAAAAATAAAAAACAAGAATACCAGAAGTTGGCTCTAGATTGTATTCGTAGTTACATACCATACTCAACTCTATATAGTTATGTATTTCTAACCATTCTTCCCAACTTAGAGTGGATGCAGAATTGATTTTAACTACATTTAGCTTAATTTTTTATAAAACTTTTCAAAAATTTATTTTATGTGTGCAATTTTCTGACTAAATGTATGTTTGCATGCCACATGTGTGTCTAGTGTCCATGGAGATCAGAAGTGGGCATCAGCTCCATTAGAATTGGAGTTACAGGTGGTTATGACCTACCATCTGTATTTTATGGCATACAGTATACTAACTGTATACCATTCAGTTCTGGAAATTGAAACCAGGTCCTCTACAAGGGTTCAAATGCTTCCAACCACTGATCCATGCCTCCAGCCCCTCTGTTTAACCTCCCTCTCTGTACTTAATGCTGTCCTCTGGATCAGTGAAGGTAAGCAAGTTCTTGTCCAAGTCTTGTCAGTGACAATTTGCTTCTCTACCCGCTAGTCCAGTATCCTTGAAGTCATTGTGGTGAAAGCAAGCATACAGCTTTCCCTGCAGACTTCAGTTTAGTTTGCCTACGTTTCACATCCCGGAAATTTGTCCTTTTAACGTCATTGTCAGCTTCAGTGTGTTTCCTGGGCCACACTTTGAGACCGCTTTCTCTCTATCCTCTGTAAACTGGGAAGCTGCAGCACAGTTGACATTCCTTGATGAATGACAACATTCTTTGATGACGTGATGATACAGGTCTGTGGGGAGCTGGTGTGAGGGCAGGAGGACTTCCGTGTGCATGAACCGCTCTTGAGACTTAAATATTGTCAAGTTCAAGTTCAGAACCACCAGTCTCCCCTTCCTCAATTTTGCACAAAGAATCCTGATTTCCTAGTTCTAATCAATTGGTCTTAGGGTGTGTCTATGCTGGGCTCTCCGTTCACAAGGATTTCAGGGCATTTGTGGGTACTAAAGTCAATGCTCTGCTTTCCAGAGATCATCTTTACTCTGCATAATCTGTTATTCACCTCCTCCAAACACATCTCTCGTTTGATCCTCATCACCACCGATGGTATCGCGAGCACAGCCACTGGTTCATCCAAACCATGGGATGCTTTACTGGAAATCAGAAAAATCAAACTAAGCAAAGAAGAGACTGGGACATTTTGAACGTTTCCAAGCAGCATGGAGATCCACTTTGTGGATCAACACAAGGTGAGTTTAATTCGGCCAAAGGTGTTGTGCTTAACTATGTTCATAGTTGTGGATGAGCAAAGCCGATCAGAACTGAGAAGATTTTAGGGATATTTTCAAACCTTTGTTTGGATTTTTGTTGTTGTTGTTGTTGCTCTGTTTTCTCACAACTCTCAATGTCTGCATATCTCACTTTGCCTTTAGATTCACTGTCTTCGCATTTCCACTCTTGGACTCTCATTTCTCTCTCAACGTCTTATTTAAATATCTGAGTTTACCTCATTCCCCAACACTGTCTTTCTTTCCATAACTCTGCCTCCCTCTAGACTCCCAGAAATCTCTGCTGACTTTGCAACTTCCCTGGTAGGTCTGAAGTAGACTGACGGCAAGTTTGGGTGGTATTTCCTTCGTGGGGCTCCCCAGTCATCGCAGAAGGGGCAGACAGTTTTCTGGCTCCTGTCTGTCGATTCCCGATCAGAAAGCCCCGTTCTGCTGTGAGTGTCTAAAAGCCACCTTTGCTCAAAAAGGATAATAAAAACGTTCAGTCAGACATTGAGGCAGCCTTCCAAACTGCTGGCTGCCAATTCCCTAGTTAAGAGAAGCTTGGCTCCACGCCATGAAAATTAACCCTTTTCCCTCTGTGTCTTTGCAGAGGTGTTCCTACCACGATGCTTGCAATTAAAGGTAAGGAAAGGGTGGTAGTTTGACATGAAAGAGGATTCTCCAGGCAGCATCCAGATATTGACGTTGCAATTTTTCTTTTACATTGGAACAACTTGTGCTTCACTAAGTAAGGTGTTGTGAAGGAAGGGCGGTCAATATATTTGAAAGAAAAACATTTGAGGCTGAGATTCATCTCTCCCTGGCTTTTTAATAGTCATGAAAAGACTGATATTTTTGGTGTGTGTGTGTGTGTGTGTGTGTGTGTGTGTGTGTGTGTGTGTGTAAGAGAGAGAGGAAGTGGTTGGTTTTCTTTTAAAAAATATATATGAGGTACTTGGCTTTCTTGCAAAGCTGGTCTTGAGCTGTACTTCCCTAAGAGACCACTGAGTCTTGACAAATGCAAAAGGAGATAGAAAGGCAAGCAATAAGGGACTCCTGTCTTGTGGCAGTCACCTACATCCAAGTGGCATCACTGGCCATTATCTTCTGTCTATTTCACTTTCTGGGTCTACTGACAGAGGCTGCTCATGGGAGGAACACTAATGTCTTGCCTTTGTTTCATGCAAAATCTTAAACACGATACAGTCACAGGACTAAGGTTTAATGAGAGAGAATATGAGACAGAAAAAGAGACTTTATGAGCCAGTAATGGCAATACCTTATTTGCTTTGGCACCCATCTAATGGCCTATGTTTGAATCTCAGCTCTGTAAGAACCCAGTTTTGTTATTGAATTTTCCTGTCCTCCCTAGAGAAGATCATTGTGGAAATGGCTTCCTTCAGTAGAGAACAGAAAACATGCAAATTAGTTCTGATAAATATTCATCATCATTAAGTACCTCCTATAATTACTGTCATTCTTTTAAAGCATCATTACTCCAATGAAAGATTTTCAGATTCTTCAGGAACCTTTTGCACAGAATAGAGTAACAATTTCATTTCAAGACCATAGAAATCAGTCCTTTTGATAGGCAGGCAACCATCTTTCATCTTGCAAGAACCATCTTTAAACCCAGTTAATCAGCCACCATCCCTAAGGTATTGGATTGAATGAACTGAGTACCCATAACCAAAGTGAAATCATCAGACTTCACAGTGTTTCCTGTGTTTAGTGCATCAGCATTCAGTCTAACTGTGGAGGGAGCTTTCAGGCAAGATTTTGGTGCAATCTTATCCTCTTCTTTAAGTTTCTTTTTTTTTCAGGTATTTTGTTATAGCCATACATTCTCAGAGCAAATATTACAAGAAAAACAGGCAAAGACTACTCATCCTCTGATGAGCCTATACTGAAAATCATATAGCATATACAGCTTCTGCTCCATCTCTTTTTGGTATGTAAACCACGGAGGTTAGCATAGGTTCAAGAGGACAGAGGACTTTCTTCACCACTTTGTTAGATATTATCAAGATGTATTGTGGAATACATGGTGTGATGATAGAATTTGTGACCATGCCTGAGAATTTTGGGGACAAAAATGATTGAGATGTCTGCCCTTAATAGCACCATAAAGCTACCATAACTGACCCAAATTGCCAAACTAACCCTTGGAGTTCTCCTCCACCACAGCCCCCTCCATTTGTTTATGGGTTTTGTGTGTGGGCACTCAAGTATAAGAAGACATAGGCATTAACAATTTAAATTTCAGATAGAGTGCTTATAAAAGATGCATGTCTATATTGAGAGAGGGAAAAATTCCAGTTGTCCTAGTCAAACTGTTAATATTCTGATTTTATGTAAGATGCAGTCAGAACAAATACTAGCTGACATATTAGCCAGAAACCTCAAGTCTCAGCCTATGAATAGCTCACCATGTACACAATCAGCTAAAACATCAACTAAGCCATGAAAATACATGCAAATGAACAGGCAAAATTCAACACCAAATCCATTGCAGGCATTAGGTTAGTAGCATTCGTTTTTGCACTACCACTGACTCAATTTATTTTTTAGCCCAGATATTTATCTTAGTGGAGAACCGTAACCTCTTGGCTTAAATGGCCAGGTGGTGTTTCCCGTCCAGCGTGTTGCTGCTGGTGTGTACCAGCACGTTCTGATCCAATTTTTGGAGCTGGAACAATCTAAACTTGTATGGAGAAAGCCTTCATGGGTTTTTATTGGCATAAGAGAAGTCTAGTTACACACATCCAAATACACAAGAGGAATGGAAGGTTTTTCCCCATTGACTTGAGAAAGTCAGTGGTTTTGACCTGCAGTGCTTGAATGAAAAGATCCAGGCTAATTATGGGATTGTATGTTTAAACAGTTATTTCTTTACAGAACACTCACAGCACAGTTATGACTCTAATTTTCATTTGGATCTGTGCTTCCCATGGACTTACTATGCTGAGAATTTTCAATCCAGTGAAGTACATACGCACGAATCAGGAGTAGCTTTATGAGTTCTATGCCTGCAATCTGACCCACAATGACAAGATTGCTATTGACATATTCTTAGTTGACTGCTTTGCCTCTGGTTGTAGAACACACTTCTTTGTTTAAATCAATTTGGTTATCATGCTTTCTCTGAAGGTGGCATGGGTCCAACCACCTGCTTCTCAGTTTGTTTGATAACTTGATCAGTTTAAAAATGGATAGTTGTTTAGTATTTTGCAGAGCAAGTATAAGTACAGCATGAATAATAAATAATTAGCTCTTGTTACTATCATGGGTGTTCTAATGAAAGCAAACCTCGTTGGCCTCCCTTTAAAGTGTTGTATATGACATCATGCTTTAGCAAATAGACCGAAGTCATGGATATAGCCACATGCTGGATCTAAAATGCTGTTATATTATGATACATTTGTTATAGGGGTTTAAAGAGGAGGAAGAAGTTAAGACTATCTCTAATCATGATCAGCCCACAGAGAAGAAATTTTAACTGTAGCTCCAAATTAGTTGTCCTATTATTGGCTCTTATTCATGAAGAAACCCCCTTCTGCAAATGGTTGGATTATTGAACCAAAAGTTATGGAGAGTAAAACAAAGCAGAAAAATAAGACAAAAATTCAATCCATTTCATTATCCTCCCCTCTTTTCTGTTCCTCTTCTTCCCTCTGTTCCTTCTCTTTCCTTTTCCTCCCTGCCCTCCTCCTCTGTCTCTCTCCTCTCCCTTCTCTGCTCTCCCCTCCTTTCCCCTCCACTCTATTCTCTTTCTAATCCTAGCTCCCTCCAGCATTCTCCTTTTTGATCCCTCCACTCCCCTACTTTCTTCCTCCTCCTCTTCTCTTCTTTCTGGTCTTCCTCTCTTCCTTTCCATTCCCCCATTTATCTTTCCTAGCTCCTCCTCCATTCCCCTCTCCTATCCCTTTCCCGACCCTTCACCTTTCCTCCTCCTCCCTCTCCTGACTCTCTCCTGAAACTTCTGTTCTTCACTCAGTTTTACCATTTTCTTACCTCCATTTCCCCTCCCTGCTTGACTTTTCTGTCTTTTCTTTCCATTCTCCTCCTTCTTCCCCCATAGCCCTCCCCTCTTCTCCGTTTCACTATTTTCCTCCCTCCCCTCCCTTCCTCCCTCTCCCCTCCTTTTCATTTCTCTGCCTCTGCTCCTTTCCATTATTTTCCTCTCTTCCCCTCCCCTCCCTCTTGACCTTCCCCTTCTTTTTCTAACTTCATTTCTCTCCCTCCCATGTTATTTTACTTTCATTGATCAATGTTTAAGGAAATGAGAATGAAACATGTGTTACAGGAGAGGAAATGAGACCAGAGTTCAGATCCCTGGAACTCATACAACCAGTGAGTGCAGCAGCCAACATCTGTAATCCCAGTCACTCACAGTGAGAGGAGAAGAGAGAAGCAGAGACAGGTGAATCCCACAACAAATAAGACACTCTGTCTCAGTTAATGAGGGAGGTGAGGACTGATATCAGAGGTTGTTTTCTGATTTCCACATATGCATTGTGGTATTTGCATACCTGCACTCACATACACAAACATACACACATAATACATAAGTACTATGCACATATTATACACATACCTGTAAAATGAAATTATTTGTATTTTAAAATATAGGATGAAAACACTTGGTAGAAAGGATGATCTGTAAAAATGAAACTTTAATAGCAGTACTGCTGGGATTTAATTGCTTATACCGAAACAGCTCACAAAACATGAAGAGTAAAAAAAACCCCAAGCTTCCAACAGTTCCATGGATGTCAAGGTTAATGAAGTTCATTTTGAAGAACTCCCTGCTGGTAGTGAGGAAGTTACATGGTGGTAGGTGAAGATCTGAGACACATTGATATTAGCAAGCTTGTAAGTTAGTCTGCCATTCAAGCCGGTGTTGGACTACAGTTCCTTCCAAATAGAACCATTTCCAGAGAGCAGGGATGAGGGAGGAGATTCAGAGGAGTGGAGGGAGGGTTGGGGATGCTCCTGAAACACAAGAGTTAAACAAAATGTCCCAGGTCTGGGAACACTGAAAGTTGCAAGATTCTCAAGGGCCCCTCTCCAGCTTTGTAGGAGCCAATAACTGCTAGAGGAAGGGGCTTTGATCTCTTGTGGGTTCCCTTTCTGGGTTGAGTATGTCTCTCTCTGTCTCTCTTTCTTTCTATGTATGCATGTGTGTGTATGCGTGTGTGCGTGTGTGTATGTGTATGCATGTGTGTGTGTTTATTGCATTTCCTCCCTCATTACTCACTCCCTATCTCATTATCCTCCTTCCATGTCCTTTTGACCCCTTTTTGCCCCATCAAGTCCCTATATTAAGTGTTTTTCAGCCATTTGAGATTCTTCTGTTCAAAATTCCCTCCCTCATCCCAGCTCTCTGGAAATGGTTCTGTTTGGAAGGAACTGTAGTACAAGTGGATCAAACACTTCAACATAAAACCAGTTACACTGAACCTGATAGAAGAGACTGGGAAATAGCTTGAACTCATTGGTACAGGAGATAACTTCCTGTTGTACACCCATAGCACAGACTAAGATCAACAATTAATAAATGAACATTATGAAACTGACAAGCTTCTGTAAGGCAAAGGATACAATCAATATGACAAAATGGCAGCCTACAGAATGGGAACATCTCATCTCACCAACCCCAGATTGGACAGAGAGGTGGTCTCCAAAATATATAAAGAACTCAAGAAACTAGACATCAACAAACCAAATAATCCAATTTTAAAAATGAGGTACAGACCTAAACAGGGAATTTTGAACAGAAGAATCTCAAATGGCTGAGAAACACTTAAAGAGATGTTCATCATCCTTAGCCATCAGGGAAATATAAATCAAAATGACTCTGAGATTCTCTCTTATACCTGTCAGAATGGCTAAGATCAAAAACAGAAATGATAGCTTATGCTGGAGACGATGTGGAGTGAGGGAAACACTCCTCCATTGCTAGTGGGAGTGCAAAATTGTATATCCACTTTGGGAATCAATATGGCAGTTTCTCAGAAAATTGGAAAGCAATCTACTTCAAGACTCAGCTCTAACACTCTTGGGCATATCCCCAAAGTATACTCAGTCATGTCACTTGCTCAATTACGTTTATAGCAGCTTTATTTGTTATAACCAGAACCTGGAAACAAACAAAGAATGGATAAAGAAAAGGTGGTACATTTACACAATGGAGTATTACTCAGCTGTTAAAAAGAATGACTTTGGACTGCTGGGCATTTTGATGTCTAATTTCTTGAGTTCTTTATATATTCTGGATATCAGCCCTCTGTCAGATGTGGGGTTGGTGAAGATATTTTCCCATTTTATAGGCTGTCGCTTTGCCTTGTTGACTGTGTCCTTTGCTCTACAAAAGCTTCTCAGTTTCAACAGGTCCCATTGCTTGATTGTTTCTCTCAGTGTCTGTGCTACTGGTGTTATATTTAGAAAGTGGTCTCCAGTGCCAATGTGCTCAAGACTACTTCCTACTTTCTCTTCTATCAGGTTCAGAGTAACTGGATTTATGTTGAGGTCTTTGATCCACTTGGACTTAAGTTTTGTGCATGGTGACAGATATGGATCTATTTGCAGCCTTTTACACATTGACATCCAGTTATGCCAGCACCATTTATTGAAGATGCTTTCTTTTTTCCATTGTACATTTTTGACTTCTTTGAAAAAATTATATGTTTATAGGTGTGCGGGTTAATGTCAGGGTCTTCAATTTGATTCCATTGGTCCACATGTTGCCCCCACCTTCAGCCCCTCCCCTCCATTCCCATCTCCTCCAGGGCCAAGACTTCCCTGGGGATTCATTTAAACCTGGTGGATTCAGTACAGGCAGGTCCAGTCACCTCCTTCCAGGCTGAGCAAAATGTCCCTGTGTAAGCCCAAGGTTCCAAACAGCCAGCTCATGCACTAAGGACAGGTCCCACAGCCTGGATGCCTCCCAAACAGTTCAAGCTATTCAATTGTCTCACTTATCCAGAGGGCCTGATCCAGCTGGGAGCTCCATAGCCTTTGGTTCATAATTCATGTGCTTCCATTTATTTGGCTATTTGTCCCTGTGCTTTTCCAATCTTGGTCTCAGCAATTCACGTTCTTACAGTCCCTCCTCTTTCTCGACAATTGGACTCCTGGAGCTCCACCTGGGGCCTGGCAGAGGATCTCTGCATCCACTTTCATCAGTTATTGGATGAGAGTTCCAGCACGACAATTAGGGTGTTTGGCCATCTGATCACCAGACTAGGTCAAATCAGGCTTTCTCTCAACCCCATTGCCAGCAGTCTACAGAGGATGAATCATTGTGGGTTTCTGGGGATCTCTCCAGCATTCTGCCTATTCCTGTTCTCATGTGGTCATCATTTATCATGGTCTGTTATTCCTTGTTCTCCCTTTCTGTTCTTGATCCAGCTGGGATCTCCTGCTCCCCTAAGCTTTCTTTCCCTCAAACCTTGCCCTTCATTACTCCCACTGTTGTCCAGGTTGTTCATGTAGATCTCGTCCATTGCTCTGTCATTGGGTGATCCCTGTGTCTTTCCTAGGGTCCTGTTTTCTAGGTAGTTTCCCTGGAGTTGTGTAGCAGTCTAGTCATCTTTGTTTTACATCTAGTATCCTCCTATGAGTGAGTACATACCATGTTTGTCCTTCTGAGTCTGGGTTACCTCACTCAGGATGATTTTTTCTAGATCCATCCATTTGCCTGCAAGCTTCATGATGTCATTGTTTTTCTCTGCTGAGTAGTACTCCATTGTGTATATGTACCATATTTTCTTTATCCATTCTTCAGTTGAAGGGCATCTAGGTTGTTTCAGGTTCTGGCTATTACAAACAATGCTGACATGAATATAGCTGAGCAAATGCCCTTGTGGTATGATTGAGCATTCCTTGGGTATATGCCCAAGAGTGCTACAGCTGGATCTTGGGGGAGATGGATTCCCAATTTTCTAAGGAAGAGCCATAGTGATTTCCAAAGTGGCTGTACAAGCTTGCATTCCCACCAGCAGTGGAGGAGAGTTCCCCTTGCTCCACATCCTCTCCAGCATAAGCTGTCTTCTGTGTTTTTGATCTTAACCATTCTGACAGGTGTAAGGTGGTATCTCAGAGTCGTTTTGATTTGCATTTCCTGGATAATTAGGGATGTTGAGCAATTCCTTAAATGTCCTTCAGCCATTTGAACTTCCTCTGTTGAGAATTCTGTGTTTAGTTCTGGGAGGGGTGGAGAACGGGGGAACCCATGGCTGATGTGTAAAATTAAAACACAAATATAATAAATAACAAAAAATGGAATAAATCCAAAAAAAAGAATGACTTTGAAAATTTGAAAACAAATGCAAAAAAATAATCTTTAATGAGGTAACTCAAAACCAGAAAGACAAACATGGCATGTACTTTCTTATAAGTGAATATTAGCTATAAAGTAAAGGATAACCACACTATAATTCACAGATCCAGATAGGCTAGGTAGCAAGATGGGTCCAAGGAGGGGGGCACATGAATCTCCCTGGAAAGGGAAATAGAAGAGATGTTGTGGGTAGACTCGGGGTGGGTTGGGATGGGAACTTGAGGGATTGGGTTGGGTGGTGGATGGAGGGGGAGAGTACTGAAAGAGATGAAGGAAAGAGGGGCAATTCAGAGTCACATAGAGAACTGATGAAAAGTAAACTCCCAGTAATCTACAAGCTGAGACTACTAGCCATAGTGGATATGGAGCTTGGTCATCTCCTCCAATCAAATTGGTGACTACTCCAATTGTCATGATGAGAACAGATACAGAGAGGTAGGAAGAACTGTATTGTCAGGTTTTTAAGTACATTGAATTACTTGCTGTATTCACTGCCAAAATACTTGAAAGAATAAATAGAGATAGATCTGCTGTTTCTAATTTAGCCACAATTATGTGGAAAATGGCTATTCACTGAGGCATTTATTAATTTGTTTATTTATTTTCCATTCATTTCATGTTTATTTATTCATTTTTACAAATTAAGCCTCTTTTTCTTTTAAGGGTTTTACATTCCTACTTGGTTAATAGAAGATTTGCCTCACCTTTTAAAACCCAAACCAGGTTGTTCTCTTATATAATATATCCCAACTACAGTTTCCCTTCCCTCCACTTCTCCTATCTCCTACCTACTTCCCCTCTCCCGCAGGTGCACCACCCCCTGTTTCCCCTTCAGAAAAGAGCAGGTCTCCAAGAGACGACAGCCAAACAGGACAAAACAAAATACAACAATGCAAAGAGAAAGCCCTCATATCCAAGCTGGAAAAGACAACCCAGTAGGAGGAAAAGAGTCCCAGGATTAGGTAAAGGAGTCAGAGGTACAACTGCTTCTACTGTTCAGAGTCCCAGAAAAACATCAAACTAACAGCCGTAGCATATACACAGACAACCTAGTACAGGCCCATTCAGGTCTCAGGCTGGCCTCTTCAGCATCTGTGAGCCCATGTTAGCCTTGCTTAGTTAACTCAGTAGGCCATGTTCTCCTGGTGTCCTCCATCCTCTATGATTCCCACACTCTTCCCTCCCCACCTTCTGAGGGGTTCCTTGATGTCTGAGGAGAGGGACCCATGGAGACCTCCAATTAAGATTCTCTTCACATGCCAGGTGGCGGTGGCCACACCTTTAATCCCAGCACTTGGGAGGCAGAAGCAGCGGATCCCTGTGAGTTTGAGGCCAGCCTGGGCTACAGAGTGAGTTTCAGGACAGGTTTCAAAGAAACACAAAGAAAAGCAGTCTCAAAAAACAAAACAAAACAAAACAAGAATTTCTTCGCATAATGTCTGACTATGGGTTTCTGCACCCACTCTCACTGCTGCTGAAGGAAGCCTTTATTTCTTTCCTTCTTTCTTTCTTTCCTTCTTTCTTTCTTTCTTTCTTTCTTTCTCTCTCTCTCTCTCTCTCTCTCTCTCTCTCTCTCTCTCTTCCTTCCTTCCTTCCTTCCTTCCTTCCTTCCTTCTTTCTTCCTTCCTTCCTTCCTTCCTTCCTTCCTTCCTGTCTTTCTTTCTTTCTTTCTTTCTTTCTTTCTTTCTTTCTTTCTTTCTTTCTTTGTCTAAGTACATATTATTATTTTTTCTTTTTTTCAATTAAGAATTTTTTTATTCATTTTACATATCCCTCTTCCCTCCTCCTGCCCCTTCAACCTCCCCCTCCCAATCCACAACCCCCTACTCCCTCCTACAAGAAGGTAAGGCCTCCCACGGGGAGGTACATTTAGTAGAGGCAGGTCCAAGCTCCTCCCCCCTGCCTCAAGGCTGTGTGAAATGTCTCATCATAGAAGTGGGCTCCAAAAGGCCTGCTCATGCACCAGGGATGGTTCTGAGCCTACTGCCAGGAGGCCCCTTAAGCAGATCATGCTACACAACTGTCTCACTATGCAGAGGGCCTAGTTCAGTCCCGTGGAGGCTCCACAGGTGTTGATCTAAATTTCATGAGTTCCCACTAGTTTGGTTGTCGCTGTAGGGTTCCCCATCATGATCTTGATGCCTCTTGCTCATAGAATCCCTCTTCTCTCTTCTACTGGACTCCTGGAGCTCTGCCTGGTATTTGGCTGTGGATCTTTGCATCTGCTTCTGTCATTTACTAGAGAAAGGCTCTATGATAACAGGGTAGTCACTGATCTGATTACTGGGGTAAGCCAGTTCAGGCATTCTTTTCACTATTGCTAGTTATCTAAGCTGGGTTCATCCTTGTGGATTCCTGGAAACTTCCCTAACACCCGGTTTCTCCCTATCCCCATGATGTCTCCCTCTATCATGGTATCTGTCATTGCTCTCCCACTCCATCTCTGTTCCAGCTTGACCATTGAGTTCCCTTATGTTCTCATCCCCCGACCCCTACCCTCCATTACCCACCCCTTACCTCAGTTTACTCATGGAGGAAGCCTTTCTTATGATGACTGGCACTGATCTATGAATATAGCAGAATAATACCATTAGTAATTCTTTTCCTTTTTTCTCTTTCTTTCTATCTTCCTCTCTCTCTCTCTCTCTCTCTCTCTCTCTCTCTCTCTCTCTCTCTCTTATTTCCCTTCCTTTCCCTTTCTTTTTTCTTTCTTTCTTTTTTTTTTTGCCAGTCATGTGTGGTTCTACCCTTGATCTCTGGGATATTCAATCTCTGGTTCTTGGCCCTCAGGGGGTATAGTGTAGGGGGCCAGCCCATTGCTGAAAGTAACTTCCACACAACTCATTGAATGTGGAGAGATCCTGCTGGTGTGGACTTGGAGCCTTCGCCCCTACATTCTGTCTCTTTAACCTGTGAATGTACTCTGCAGCTTATGGGAAGAGAAACCTGGACACCAACCCAGCCACAAAACCCTTCACCTACAATCCGTCCTGCCTGCAAGATGTGCTGGGGCAATGGTGGCTCAGAGCTTGTGGAAGTGGCCAACCAATGTTTGATTTAACTTGTCAGTTCTTCACAGAGCTCTTGTGAAGTTACATTACCAGTATGAACTGCACAATTGAGATAAAACAGAATCATGGAGAGTTAATGAGGATTCCTGATACTGAATTCAGGTATGAATGTCTAGTCTATTCATGTCTTTTCAGACTGTGAATTTAAGTTATTTATTTTTTCTCTGATAAATTATTTTACTAACAAGGACATTTATTTTGTGTAGTCCCAAATCAGTACCAGATCCACACCCATGTAATTAGAGCAACTCAGGGTAAATGGTGAGAAAACGTGAGTGTGAACTCACATGGCAAGATGCTAAATCAGGCAAAGTTAATGGTAGTCAGCTTTAATCAACTAGACTTTCAGGACCTTTTTTGTAAATTAAAAGTTCCAAGCGTGACAGCTTGCAGTTGGGAATTGAAAGCTCTTAAGATCCAAGCATTTGGAGAGAAGCTCTACTTTCACTTGTATTGAAAAAAAAAATTTTAATTACGAGAAAAAAATCTCTGTAATGATTCTATGTTTTGTTATACTTTTTACTAACCAGATATTTTGTTGTTGCTGTTGTTTTCATCTTGTTACTTAATGTAATTCCTTGGGTCAGTGTGCAGCCATTTATTATTTCTAAGACTTTGAGTCTCTCTGCCCCCACACTAAGTTTGTAGTTAATCAGTTTGTGTCTTTGTGAGAATGTCATGGTTTCAGTAGCATTAGAATAAGTGTGTGTGTGTGTGTGTGTGTGTGTGTGTGTGTGTATGCATTTGCATGTTTGTGTATTTGTGTGTGTGCCTTTGCATGTGTGCATTTGTATGTGAGTGTGTGTGACAACTGTCTGCCTCTCACCAGTAGAGACGTCATTTCTGTAGGGTGGATGCAGGGTAGGCCGATCTTGGCAGACTTTCCTCTAAAGAAAACACAGCGGGATTCAAGGAGTGCCTGCCTCTCACAAGGCCCCGATTGTGCGAGAATGCCAGAAAAGAAACAAATGCAGTTTAATTGCATCGGATGCTTGGTGACCAGTTTGCAAAGCTTTTATTTGTTTTTAGAAGTGCTGCAGTGGCACTAAATTTTGTGTGTGTTCAGGGAGATGCAGACGAAAGTTACAGTAGGACTTAGAAGCTGGCATAATTACCGGGGCCCCGTCAAACTAATAAACCAATAGAAGGTTTAAATAAAACCAGGAAAGGCCAAGGGGCTGAGAAACTCCAAGAATGAGACTCGATCTGGAGTCTTCAGACATTTTCTCTAAAGCTGTGTTTGAGAGATGAATGGTCCCAGAGAAGATGGATTACAGATTTCAAGCTTCAAAAGAGTATTTTTTTTTTTTTGCCTCTATTGAAGAGGGTCCTCGGGTTTTGATATCAATTAATTCTTTGTGTGTTATATTTCAACCCACAGTGGTCTCTAGGACATTTCCTTCATATGGAGAGAAGAGAACATGTGACAATCATACTGTGAAGAAAGCTGTCACTCTAGAACTCTGTTCGTGGGGTTAGGGAGGTGGGTCAGCGGATAAGAAAATGTGCTACACAAGCATGAGAATTTGAGGTCAAATGCTCAACACCCAGGTAAAAAGCAAGGCATGGCCATGTGTGCCTGTAACCTCAGAACAGCGGAACTGTGGCCTTGCTGGCCATCAGCCTAGCTTCAAGTTAGTGAGAGACCATGCCTCAAAGGGAGTAGGTAGAGAGTAATTGTATAGGACACTCAACATCTCTCACCTCTGGACGTGTGTACATTTAAGACTGTATGTATTTGGTCTTTACTGAAGATCTGTGTTGTGTCCGTGAACTTCCTTAAGAGGCATAGTCTGTTTTGTTTAATATTTCAGTCTTCTTTCATATGCATATTACTATGCCTATTATTTTGTCAGCTAGTAAGAAATACCTCATTCAGGAGGTCATGATTTTGTGGCTCCACAGTGGAACCTTATGGTAGAAATGACAAACAGCAAAGTATTTCCAATTTTCTTGGTAAGCACTGCCATGTTGACTACAAGGTTTATGTGTTTCCAGACAATACCTCCCAGGGTTTTCCACTCACTTCTCACCAAGGCTTACCTGTGGTGAGGAATTCAATCTCAAAAAATCAATGGCTTTTAAACACTCAGCAGGGAATATATCACTAAGAAAAACATTAGGATCTATGATTAAAAATATTAAACAAACAAACAAACCAAAAACTGGCCAAGAACTGAAATGGGCAGCATTGGAAACATCAATAGAGAAAAATTTAAAATTGATAGGATGCAAAGGTGGTTTGTTGCTGGATTGGCTTCTGTGGCTTGGGAATATCCAATGAGATTGGAGCTACTAAAGACAAAATTTGTCTCAGCATGTGAAGAACAGAATTCATACTACCTATATTTACTTAGCTGGATGTCTTGGTTTAACAGCAGTCTCCCTTGGAAGTAACCAGAACTGTGTTCATGAATTTTATAATGAGATACTGTTAGGTGACAATTGGCACAAACTTTGCAGGTATGATTGGAGATAGCTGATGCAACCAATACTATCTGGGCAGAGCCAAGTATGAGGAATGGCTTTTTCTCAGAGCTGTGTGGCACATCACTGGCATTGTAGGAATCTTCTACACTGTAGTGATGTGAACATCCACTGAGAAGTTTCTGAACATGAGTGTCACTTGGGAATCTGGGTCTTGTTGTTGTGTTGTCATTGGGATCTATGTTTCTTCGACCTTTCACTGTGGCTTGTCTCACTCCATGCTCTCTGGCAATCAATGGGTGAAGGGTTAGTTATTTTAATACACTCCTTAGAAAGTCATTAAATGTCTAGGAATAGCACTGATGAGCACAGTTTGAAATCATGATCCCATTGCCTGGATTTTAGGAATCTATGATGTTACATTAAATATATTTGTTTGAGATGAAGTTTAAGTGACTGTTTTGACTATCTTTGTTTTACATGGGACCTAGTTTTAACTGGTTGAGATAATCATTACAGTTTATGCAAGCAACTTTCCTTGAAGGTTTAAAGATAACATGTCACTATATTCAAAATTTCCCTGGGCTAGTGAGATGGTTTACCAGGTGAAAATGCTTTCCACCAAGTCTGATCATTTGAGTGTGGTCCCCAGATCCCACAAAATGAAAGAGAGAAATTATTTCCTCCACATGCCTGCTGATTTTCATGTCTGTACTGTGGTGCACACTCTCCCCCCAGTATGTTCACATACATATTGACATAGACATATGCAAAATAAATACAGTGTAGCAATTTAAAAAGTGTATTGAGTATGCACTTCCTTAGTTTCTCTTAAGATTTTCTCTTCTGCAAACAACATTACTTAGCATTCTTGTGACATTTATATTTTTTTATGAAATAAGTTATTTTTTGGAAGTCTCTAGTGAATGGAAGTCTGGACAATTACTTAAATGATTGCTATTGTTGAGAAATAACTATTTTAGCAATAAAGACACTATTTCAAGCATTTAAAGTACAAAGCGTGCTTACTCTGAAAATTATACAACCTCTGGCCAGGTTAAAAACAAGAAGTAATAGATTTAATGAAGAAATAAAATATAAATATGCATCTGTGGTGATAGTACAGTTAATAAGACACTTGCTCTGTTGGCTTGAAGACCTGAATTTAATCTCCAACACCAATGTAAAAGATCCAGGCATGGTGGCACACCTGTAACCACTGTGTTGGAGAGGAAGGGATGTGGCCACCCAATCTAACCTAGCCAGAAAGCCTCAGATTCTAGTGGGAGACTCTGTCTCCAAAACCAAAGAAGTCAACATCTCCTAATAACAATACCTGAGATTGACTTCTGGTTTCTATATGTGCTTATGTACACACACACACACACACACACACACACACACACACACACACACATGCCTGTATACATAAGTACACATAATTTTTTGTAACTTAAAAAGTGTTGATATTAAAGGCATGCACCATCACAGCCCAGCCTTTAATCCCAACACTCTGGAGGCAGAGCCAGGAGAATCTGTGAGTTTGAGGCCAGCCTGGTCTACAGAGCAAGATCCAGGAAAGGTGCAAGCTACACAGAGAAACCCTGTCTTGAAAAAAAAAAAAAAAAAACAAACAAAAAAAAAAAAGGTGTTGATATTATAATTACATAATTTTTCTACTTCCCTCTCCTTCTTCCAACACCTTCTGTGTATTCCTCTTGCTATCTCCAAAATTCATCAACTATTTTACTGTTATTGTTGTTACATATATGTGCATTTGTGCATTTATATATACATATATATTTAATGTATATATAAATACAATTTGCTCTGTCCATATAATGTTATCTGCATATGTATGTTTTGAAAGACAAATGGGACATGTTCTCTGTCACCCAAGGCTTCTACTTTCAAATCTTCAGATGTGAGTCTATAAACTGGAGTAACTGCAGAGACCTAGGAACTCAAAAGGGACAATTTTGGGGCAGGAAGGCATAGCAGAGTGAAGAAAAGCAGGGTGAAATTGCTCTGAAGTGGAGTGTGTGGGGTTAATTGGGGAAGGGGAGGGAGATTAATACAGAAGAAGGGTAAAATAACAGCATGGATACATGAAAATAGGAATCATGCTATGATCTAGCCATCTAAAGAACCTAATACACACACACACACACACACACACACACACACACACACACACACACACGCACACACACAGAATTTAAATGAAAAACTTCCATCTGGGCTGACAATGATTCCCTAAGAGCCATAGACTAACAAAAACCCCAATGCCAGATTTTGGAAGCCCTCTTTTGAGTTGTTGGACAAGTCATCTACAAGACTACCTAGGCATTAGGATGCTGATAATTGCCCTTGATTGCCTCTCCCATGTGGAAGGAAGATTAAATCCCTATTGCTTTTGATACCGCATAGTTCTGACACAGGACCCAGAAAATCTGATATGGGTCTGACTTGAAATCCTCCTCCCTAAGAACATAATTAAAAAATATGTTACGGCTCTCAAGATAATATATGAGAAAGCCTTAAGAATCAATAATTGAGGGCATGATTAGAAGAATATTCTTGAAGGCTTTACCTCAGCAGCCATTCTGGTTTAGAAATAGGAGAGACATACTGTCTTGCCTGGCCATCCTTTGGTTTTGTCATTACGAGAACTAAATGATTGTGTTAATAAAAAGCATGGGATAATTTGTAATTTTGAAAGGTAGAACCCAGGGAAAGTATCTCTGAAAGCTGAAGGGCAATGAGAAATTATAGTGAAATTCCCATCATTGTCTGGGTAATGAGTGAACAGCTAAAGATTACCAGTTGTAAAATACTATCACCATCACCTGCTATTGAATTTTGTTAAAGCTCTTGTAGAGATGCCCCAACTCTATGTTATATGAAGCAAATCAGATGTTCTTCTTTTCAAGAAGGGTGGACAAGGTAGGGTAAGACAGCTGGTCCAGTTAGCAAATGTAAAGCCTACTACACAAAATCTGGGTTGTTACCAACATTGCAAGCGAAAGAATCCAGGATGAAAACCATACATACAAAAGAAGATATCCCCTCTGAGTTGCTTAAAATACCATAGATCATGAAATCAAAAGAATTAAAAAATTTAATTTGCTTTTCCCCAGTGATTGGGAAGCTTGGCAGGATTTTCAGCTCTTCAAGTATCTTGAGCTATTTCTCAAATATTTTGTGTTCAATAAAATCCAACATGCATTTTGCTCTGAGCGCTTTTTCTCTCAATTTTGAAACTCTTGTGTGATGTACAGGAAATGTAATCCACATGCCTCTGATTCATTTACATTTAACTCATCAAAATATTTTTTCTGGGAGCCATTTGGTGAAGAAGAAGCATTTTGAGATTTTTTTTTATAAAGCCTCTTCCTCCTTTAAAACGGAAGACCAAGCTTCTCCAGGATGGAAGAGGTCCCCACTACAAAATATTTGGGCTTGATCCCAAACTTCCAACAAAAGAATTTAAGACAGATCTGCAGTGAATGCTGTCTGTGCTTCTACTCTGCTCTCCAGGTCTTGTTCCTCAGTGTTGACTAAAATGAAAATGGGACTTCACCAGTGACCTGACCACAAGATAAAGCAGAATCATTAAACAAGCCCGGTAACAAGTTTGTGATGTTAGTCTCACCAAAAATAAAAAAAAAAAAAAATGAAGGATTGCCTTACCTAGCCCTGCCCTTCAGGTTCACCAGAAAATGAAGAGCTGAAGAGAAGAACCATTTGCTTCAGTGGGAATCACTGTCAAGGTTGTCAACCTCTGAGACTTCAATTTGCTTCACAAGCAACAATTGGTTTTCTGTATTTCTCAATGCTACCTGAAATAACTTAATGGAATTGATCTTTACCATATGTTAATTGCGTGCTCCAATTTCACCACTGCCTCTCTTAGATACCATGCTCAGCAATCAGGAGTTCTCTAGCCCCATCTTCAAATCTTATCCTGATTCTAGCCTAGATGATCGAGGATTAGTGTCCTGGGTGTGTAATGTGACCACAACCTCAAGCAGGTTATCAATACTTCATACTATACATTCATTGCATGTGGAATGTAGCCACATTTGCTGCAGTGTCCAATGTCTTCAATTCTGCTGTCTGCCCTTGGTCAAGAATTCTTTGAGGGCACAAGCAGACTCCTTCTTGTTCTATGCTCACATCCTCCTAGACTTCAATTTCCTATCTGTCAAATTGTTAACATTCTAGAAAGGACTTGGTTTTACATTGTCTTGCATTGGGGTTTTACATCTCTCTACTTGGGACATCCTAGCTATTCCTGTAATACAAACAAATAAAAAACAGGGCATGAATGTCTGGAGGAAGGTGTGTTAGAGGGGCTCAGGGAGAAGGGGACGTGGGAGTGGCTATAATCACAATACATTTTATACATGCTTGAAATTTTCAAAGAACAACTAAGAATATTATTTAAAAATAAAAAATTCCGCTTTCTTGTCCTAGTCTCTACTAGGTAGCTCTGCCATGACTCTTTAATAATATCTGCAAGTGTCCCAGCATGAAAGTAAAATTGTCCCCAGTCAAGAATCATTGATGCCACATTCACAGCACCTCTATGAACATTAGTGAGATTGCTTGACAGGAAGTATACATTAAGATTCTTGAAGGCAGGAAAAATATTATGCTTACCTTTGTATTCCATATAGGGCATTTCTCAGAGATTTTTTTTTTTTTTTTTAAATCTCAATTTTGTCTTTTAGTGTTTGCTGTATTAAGTCCTAGAGAGGAAAAATAAGTTATAAATACGTAGTAATTGCACTGTACTGAAAACACTGAGGATGTACCCTAACTCTGCAAAGCCCTCCTCCATAACCCAGCTTTATAGAAATTTCCTTGGAAAGAGGATTCAGTTATCCTGTAATCACCACTACCTGGCCTTATTTTCACTAAGCTTTGTTACAGTGAAAAAAAAAAAAGCACCAAACATATGACTATTGGAAAGTGAAAATCTAAGTGATTTAGAATTATATAACACTATGGAATGAGGGGCTAATATGATCCATGATACTATAGGTCCTATAAATTCAACAAAATAAAATGTAAAATTTTAATCTCTCTTTATTTATCTATCTATCTGTCTGTCGTCTGTCTGTCTATCTTCATCATCATCTATCTCTCTATACAATCTTCATGCACATACTAATCTTTGCGGTGAAAACACTTAAGATCACTCTTGACAATTTTTCAAGCACGTGATGCATTATTACAAGCTTGAGCCATCCATGCAAATACTAAAACCTAAATGCACCATTTAGAACTTTTGTTGGTAAACCTGTCCTCTAATAAAATGAACTGATGCTGACTAGTTTCAGTGCCAACAGCATCTTACCAGTGCCAGGATGTATAGAAAGCTGTGAGACAGTGAAGACTGATCACATGCAGGCAGGAACAAGGGGAAGAACTCCCTATCGTCAAAGCTGGAACAAATTGGTCAACAAAGTCAATGATACGGTATTAAATTATAATGCATGCTGTGAACTAAACATTCCTAATTCTATATTGATAAAAATAAATGATGGAATACATAAATAAACAATGAGAGAATAGACATGTATGTTTTGTTGAAAAATTCCAAATACAATCTGCAGATAGTTAACCATGATGAAAGTGTAACATAAGCCCTCATTTTTTAAAATGGGATTTAATGGGAGCTGAGGACAAGGACTTGGTACTCTCTCTTATAAAGAGAATGGGATAGAGAGAGTATACAAAGGGATCTTTATAATAAAGAAGTTTGGAGAATTTGACATCAGCTAAATGATCACAATTAAACTATATCTATAGCATAGACCCTTATGGGATGTGGCAGGAGGGACACTTCATATGTGGTCTTCCTTTGCCAAACTATAAGCCATGGTAACATCAGGAAGTTACTTCTCAAACTATGTATGTACAAAGTATATATTCCTCAAACATCCATGTCATAAAAAAAATCAGGAAAGTCTGAATGAGTGTCATAGCCAAGAGAATTCCAACAAGACACAAAAATTCACTTTAATGTGGTGTCTGTTTTGGGTAGATGTAGTTAGAGTTTTTCTGCCTGGCCCACAGTCAGAACAAATCTCTCTCATCCGCCAGGCCCACAGTTGCTCAGTTAAAAAAAAAAAAGGCATATGATATAGATATAATAAGATAAAAGGATAGATTAATGAACTTACTTTTAAAGAACTACAACTTGTTTAAAATGTCTTACATTGGTATAGATTTTAGTCTATTGATACAAACTTAAAGTTAATTTTGTTATACTGTATGTATATTTCTACTCTTGTTTAAGGTATTATGTTTGCACAGCTCATTTAAAATTGTAATGGATAATTAAAAATAGATTAATAACTGGTCATCTATGATAATCATACTCATAGCCATGTTAGTTAAGTCTTCTAGGTATACACAGAGATATTTCAGATAGACAGGTAATCTTCAAACACTTCAAAGGCCTACAGAATATGGCATTTAAACTATTTTTAAAATTTAGACTTTCTGGACAGTGAGACATGTCTGCTCCTGGCAGCACCAATTTACTTCAGAGAGGAGGATGGGCATTGAAGACACTTCATATGGAGTTTATCTTCACCTTGGCAAAAATAGCCATTTGGGCAAGAAACTGTTCTTGCTTGGACTACTTGATCAACTGGACATGCAGGACCCATAGAAAGGTGACCACTGAACTTTGCTTGACAAAAAGGTCCTTCAGGTATCTGCTTCACAGAGGAAACTGCCAGATATTCTACAGAACACTGAGAGAAGTGACCAAGAGACTCTAGCCCTGTGGGCTGAAGACAAATGCCCCAACTTTACAAAGGAACATTAGGTGACTATCCAGGCTGCCAGCCGTCTCTGTCTACTCTTGCAAGACTCCCGAAAAATGCTTACATCCTTCTCCCGGTTCTCAGGTAATATGATATCTTTCTGAGGGCTTTGATGTGGTTGAAGGCTAGATAGTTATAATTTCCTCAGTTATGATAAAAGATAAGTTAGATATAAAACCTTAGACTCACAAATATAAGATAGATAAGATATCTTCTTTAATATTGTAACTGTAATTCCTGCTTGATAATTGTTTTGTTATATGTAATTGTAAAAGTTAAAACCTTCCTTAAAAAAAAAGAAAGAAAAGGGGAAGTGCTGTGGATATCGCTCTGTGTAAATAAAGTTCTGATTGGCCAGTAGCCAGGCAGGAAGTATAGGCGGGACAAGAGAGAAGAGAATTCTGGGAAGTAGAAGGCTAGAGAGAGACACCGCCAGCCGCCGCCATGAAAAGCAACATGTAAAGACACTGGTAAGCCACAAGCCATGTGACAAAGTATAGACTAACAGAAATGGGTTAATTTAAGATAGAAGAAGTAGATAACAAGAAGCCTGCCACGGCCATACAGTTTGTAAGCTATATAAGTTTCTGTGTGCTTTCTTGGTTGGGTCTGAGCGACTGTGGGACTGGCGGGTAAGAGAGATTTGTCCTGACTGTGGGCCAGGCAGAAAAACTTTAACTACAGGTAGAATCCTGGGAAAGAAAAAAGCACTGATGAATTTATAATAGTGACCAAATATTTTTGCATGAGACATGACAAATTTTTCTTGCTAATAAAGGATGGCAGGTAAAATTTGGAGAAACCAATGTGGAGTGTACATAGTTTGCAGCACTCTTTTGATAGTTTTTTTCCCCCTGCAAATCTAAAGCTAATGTTTGAGAGACAGATAAAAAGACACATGCAGAGAGTGTGATTAGACAGTCAGACAAAAGAGCATCTGGAATGGAATGAACTAAGGAGGAAAATGTTCCAAGAATGAAGCAAGATCACTCTCTGCAAATGTTGCTTCAGGTTATAAGCAACGGTGACGCCCCACCCCCACCCCTCGCCCCTTCTCCCGAAACGAATTTGTTCACGCCATCCTCCCTTCAGTCTCTTCACACGTCACAGATCAGTCCATCATTCCTTCAGAAAGCAGCTCCGGGGACACAAACCAAGAGATTGGCTGTATGCTCCACATCCCATTTGCCCTGATGTGAATTCTCATAACTTGAATCAATCCCTTAGCTTTGGCTTTTATTTCATTTTCACATCTCTTCCTGGATTCTTGGGCACAGTTTTTATCTTCCTAACTAAGCTATAATATTCATAACCACAAAGAAAGCTTATAAAAATATTTTTATATCTCCCATGGTGCCTGCCATGCTTCTGGGCATACGGTGAATGATCAAGAAATACTTTTGGCTCTAATTGAATTAGCATCCAGGGAAAACAATTTAGAAAATAGTATATAATTCATATCAAATGTTTGAAAGTTTCTTAAAGAAATTTGTTGGAGGAAAACTGCTTCAAAGGTTAACCCTTTTTACCTAGATGTGTTTTCTTGCATGTCAAGGCATGAATAATGTTTCCAAATCTATATGAGGATAGTAAAGTTGCCACAAATTAATTACCCACAGCCTAACCAGTGGTTCTCTACCTTCCTAATGTTGCTTCCCTTTCAAACAGTTCCTCATTTTGTGGTGACCCCAACCATAAAATTATTTTTGGACATATAGCTAAGAAATAATTGCTTTGGGATAAAAACGTAGGCTGATCAGATTCTAAACTTACATTTTTCGCCTTTGTGGCCTTTCCTATCCAACTAGGAGGCACCTCTGATTCCTATGTGTGAACACTGATACCTAGAGTGCTCGCCTTGACACTAGTAGACGGACCCTCAGTTACTCATGGTATCTTTTATTCTTTTATGTTCTTCATCTCCCGGTTTTTAGGTTGTTTTATTTTTTTTTCCCCAAAAAAAGTTTTAATGTGGGTCATACTGATTCGATCCTCATTATTGTCTTCATTGCTTCCAAGGTTATTTTTCCAATGTTCTAAGCTTTCCCAATTCTTACAGCAGCTTAGTAGCTGTTCTTTTCACTTTGGATATGCTCAGATTCCCTGTAATGAAGATCACTTTGTAGAGGATATTTCTGAACATCCACATATGCAACTCTCTCTCTCTCTCTCTCTCTCTCTCTCTCTCTCTCTCTCTCTGTATGTATGTTCAGGTATGTATGCACATGTGTGCATGTGGAGACCAGAGGTAAAAGTCTAGTGTCTTCCTCAATCATTCATTCTCTACCTTCCTTTTTGAGGCAGGGTCTCCTAATAACTCCTACTGTTCAGTCTCTGCAACTATATTTTTAATTAATTTTAATTTCCATTTATCTGTATGGGTATTTTCCTGCATGTATGCTTATGTGCATCACCTTGTATGCTTTGTGCTGGCAAAGGTGTAAAAAGGGCATCAGATCCCCAGGAATTCCAGTTCCAGGAGGTCATGGGCTGCTTTGTGGGTGCTGGGAATTGAACCTGGATCCTCTGAAAGGATATCTAGTGCTCTTCAGACCCTTTGAAACTCTTCAGATGACCACTTTTGTAAGCCTATGATCTGAGTGAAACAGGCAATAGTCACTTATTCATTTCTCCTTGTTCTAAGGGGTGGGAAATTTAAAGTTCTTGGGGACTCTTGAGGATAACAGATGATTCTTCAAAACCCAGTGGAAAGGGCACAATTAAAATCAACAACAACTACAGCTTTTGTGCATTGTCTTCTTGTGGATCTATCCCACTGAAAATTACCAGATCTAAAAAAGTGGGGAGGGGACGATTTACCTTGAAGATTGTGGTGATTTGGTACATTCAAAGGAACTGGTCAACATAAGTAAGGGCTTGGTGTTGTCACACAAGGAAGATAATTTCATTGACATGTTTATTCAAATAAGGAACGCAAGGATTCATCGATGGAATAAAATGTGACCACAACTGTAAGTATAACCATTTGGTATTCCATTTAGCTCCAAATAAAATTCAAATTTGCAACACTTCATTTAGCAGAATATTAATCCCATAAGACTGGAAAGGAGAGCTAGTGTGAACAAAACTTTGCAGGGGGGATCAAGTTAAAAACACACATGCAGTTACATCCATGCACACACCTAGGCATACACACAGGAAGGAAACAAGAGGAGTCCTAACAGAAGTCCAAAGCTCTGTGCATGGAAGTTTATTTGCCTTGTGACCAGTCCTTCTGCTTGGAATGGAGAAGGCCATGCTGCAATGAATAATTATTTAATCAAATAATTATTCCATGCCTGCAACTCCACCCCTTTTAGAATCATACTGGAAAAAAAAAAGGTGGGTGGGTGGGAGCAGAAAATATGTAAATTGGAACTGATTAGGGGATTAAGTTTCACTAAATAAAATAAATAAAATCTGGAATAAAAACAGCTTGCAAATCCCTCTAAGCCAAGCCCTGTCCCTGAATTACAACACTAGTGCCTGTTGGTTGTGATAATTTTACTTCATTAGGTTCCAGATATAAATAGCCTTTTTTTTTTTTTCCAGGCACCACTTTGAGTAAGTGTGGACTGAAAACACAGGGGTTATTGATCCACTCAGCTGTTTGTTATTGGGTCTTTGGTCTTGCTTCATTGTTACACTGGAAACTTCCAAACACCTATATAAGGAAGCCAGGGACTGCTCACCTCTATGGAGCCCATTTTAAAGCTGGTGCCAAAAAATATTTAAAGAATAAAACTCCTCAAGTATGCTACACAGTGAAATATAAAACAGACGTGTGTGTGTGTGCATTGTGTACAGGCATTAATAAGAAAACTTGATTAAAAAAACAGTGTTTGGGGACGCTTGCACCAGATCACTTTGTAAAGTAGGATTATATAAAATATGTATTTTTTCCTGGATGTTTAAGAGTTCATATTCAAAAGCATTTTTTCCTTAAATCAGAAGTTTTCATATTATAGATTTTCCAGATAATGTAGAAACCAGGTTTTTCAAATTAACTCTATTTTGTCCTCCCTCAATTGGAAGAATAAAATTTATTATGGAAACACCACTAATTCTAATCTTCATGTCTTATGATAAAATTCCAACAGCTGGATTCAGAAAACAATAAAAAATATTTTTACATTTTAATGTTGTGGTTGGCAAATATTTTTTTGTAAAAGAGATGAAATAACACAATATTATATTGATACTATGACCATTAAAACGAAACCCTTTTAAAAACATAAAATCTATTCTTAGCTTGCAAGCCTTGTGAAAACAGGTGGGGTGTTCGATTTGTCTCTTGAGCCAGTTTGCCTACTGTGGCTTACCATATAGAACGACACATTGTACATTATCACTTTTAATCACTAATTTTTCAGCTGAAATGTAGACACTGAGAATGCTTGAGTTTTAACCTTTTAGCTCAGAAAATTCAGATTCAAAATATTTTTTAAGTCAAGAGAAAGAAATGGTTTTGCAAAGCCTTTCCTTCCTGTCAGTGGGCATCTGTCCATATAATAAAATCACTTTGGTACCAACAAACACAACTGACCATCTGCAGTTGGCAGCGATCTAAGAGTGAATGAGGGACTGAGGTTGTAGATCAACACAGGAGTTTAAAGTCTAAGCTGTGGGGTGAAGGGACTGAGGTATTTCTCTGAGTCTGGCAGGGCCTATGTTTGACTCAAATCACTTGGTTCTATGGACTTTTCTATTCATTAGCATGTATCTAGATGATAGTTTCAAGAAATCAATATAAGAGATAAAGGCGACTCTGGACATTGTTTGGGCAATCCTCAACTTATTCAAGATTGATTTGGAATGCTCAAGTGGTCTTTTATTCTCTATATCTCTTGTCAAATGAATTTAACCAAAACCATCTCTAAACAGCTTAGTGTGATATTCCTTTTGTCCACCATCAGTAGCTAATTAAGTTAGGAAGAACAATCTTGAGTGAGTTCTATACCAAAACTCTTCAAACTCTATATAGCCCTAAAGACTATTGTTTTTGTTCTGAATTACTGATGTTCAAGAGATTCTGCAGTGTGTGTAAAGGTCAGCAGACAGCTTTAAAAGGAAAGTTCTAGAATACACTATTCTCAGTGTGAATGGGAAGGCTGATCTCAGCAGCAACAGAATCTGGGGTATTTGCAGCTAGAGATTCTTATTTCCGAAACAAGTAGTTTAAGGCAGCCATAGTGTTCTGGCAGGATTTCTAAGAATTTATATTTTTAAAGCATTAGTTTTAGATTAAGTGTCTTCTAGAAATATATGCCCAATTATATAGTTTACATGGTAATCTGTGCACTTACACACATGCAAACAAACATATACACACATTGACGTTATTATTATAAACAACTGATATCAAAACCACTGTCTAATCATGAAATCAATGGCCAAAGTGTTTTAGGTCGAGAGATGCTACTAGGCACTGTTGATGTTGAAAGTCTTTGATAAGTAGTATGACTGCTATCTATCAGGGCATCTCAAGAGGTAATATTATTCTCAAGGATTGAGAACCACATAAAATAGCACAGTGAGGAGAGAAAGGGATAGAGAGAGAGAACAAGAAAATGACAAAGTGACCTTGTGTGTATGTGTGTTTATCTCTATATGAGAAGGAGGAAGGGAAGGAGAGAGAGAGAGTGAGTGAGAGAGAGAGAGAGAGAGAGAGAGAGAGAGAGAGAGAGAGAGAGAGAGAGAGAAACATATCCACTTCCAGGAAAACTGAGATCATTTCTACATAGATGGCCCATTCCTTCTGTCTAGGCATTAATATACTCCTAATAGTGGAATGCCAATAAATTGAACACCTCTTCAAGATCACTGTTGCGTGAAGGATTAAACTTCAAAACATGAACTTTTGTGGACATGTTGAGACCTCAGGACACACAGACTTATTTAATTTTATTATTGGTTTGTGAACTTCCTTTAAAATGTCTGAGCTTGTTACCAAAAAGGAGTTACTTCAGGGCCTTATGCTGAAGTTACACTTATACTTGGAAAAAAACCCTACAAATTAATTCATGAAATCTTTACCTGTTGGTGCTTTAAAGGAAGATTTATTTGTTTATATTCCATGTGTACAAGTGCTTTTCCTGCGTGCACGTATGTGCATGCAGTACTCACAGAGGCCAGAAGATGTCAGATTCCCTGAACTTGAGTTATAGATTTTATAAGCTGTCATATTGGTGCTGGAAGTAGAACCTAGGTCCTCTAAAAGAGCAGTCACCAATGCTCTTCACCTCTAAGTAATCCCTCCAGACCCAAGCTATTGGCTTTTGTTTGGTCAGCACTCACTAGCCACACACAGAATTCCTTCCTTACCTCCCTCCTTTCCTCCCTCCCTTCCCTCCTCCCTCCCTTCCCCCCTCTCTTTCCTTCCTTCCTTTCAAAATTTATTTTTTCTCATACAATACATTCCAACTACAGTTTTCCCTCCTTCCACTCTTCCTAGCACAGTCCTCCACCTCCCCTCTACACCAGATCCATTCTATTTCTCTTTAGAAAAGAGCAGGTCTCCCAGGTATACCAACCAAACATGACAAGCAAGATACAGTAAGGCCAGGCACAAAACCTCATATCAAGGCTAGGCAAGGGAACCCAGTAGGTAGAAAGGGGTCCAAAATCAGGCAAAAGAGTCAGAGGTACCCAAACTCCTACGGTTAGAAATCCCACAAAACCCATCAAGCTAACAACCTATATGCAGAGGACCTAGCACAGCCCCATGCATGTTCTGTGATTGCCACTTCAGTCTCTATGAGTCCATTGAGCCCTGCTTAGTTGTTTCTGTGGGCCATGTTCTCCTGGTGTCCTCAACCCCTCTGGCTTCTACAATTCTTCCTCCCCCTCTTCTGCAGGGTTTCCCAAGCTTCAAGGGAGGCAACCCTGATGATGATCTCAAGTTAGGGCTCTCTCTCCCTCTGCCTAATGTTTGGCTGTGGGTCTATGCACCCACTCCCATCAGCTGGTGGAGGAAGCCTCTCTGATGGCAATTGGGCTAGGCACCTGTGGTGGTTTGAAAGAACTCCCAAAGGGAGTGGCACAATTAGTAGGTGTTGCTTTATGGTATAGGTATGTCCTTGTTGGAGGAAGTGTGTCACCATAGGGGTGGACTTTGAGGTCTCTTTTGCTCAGGCTTTGCTTAGGGTGACATTTAGTCTACTTCCTGTTGCCTGCAAGATATAGGAATCTCAGTTATTTCCAAGCACCATGTCTGCCTGCATGCCACCATGTCCCACCATGATGATAATGGACTGAACCTTTGAACTACAAGTAAGTCACCCCACTTAAATGTTTTCCTTTATAAAAGTTGCCATGGTCATGATGTCTCTTCATAGCAATAGAAATCCTAAGACAGTACCAATCTATGTGTATAGCAGAATATCATTAAGAATCACTGTATTGATTTTTTTTCTATCTTAGGTCTCTGGGCTATCTAGCCTCTGGTTCATGGTCATCCAGTCAGTGTTCAACGTGGACTGGATTGTGTGGGCCTCAAATTAGACCAGTCAGTTGGTTGGACACTCCCACAAGTTCTGTGCCTCTGTTGTCCCAGTGTTTCTTGCAGACAGGATAGATTATAGGTAGAAGGTTTTATGTCTTGGTTGGTGTCCAAGTTCCACCACTGGAAGTTGCCTAGTTACAGAAGATTGTAGTTCAGGCTTCATCCCCCCATTACTAGGAGTCTTCCCTAGGGTCACCCACATAGAATACTGGGAATTTCTACTACACTAGTTTTCTACATTGCCCTCCAATGCTCTCCAATTCCAGTTGTTTCCCCCATTCTCTTCTTCCAACCTTTTCCCCCATCTGATCCCTCCAGTTTCCATTCCTTCCTACCCCCAGTCAACCCACAAAATCTATTCTATTTCCCCATCCCAGGGAGACCCACGAGTCCCCCTTAGAGCCCTCCTTTTCTGTTCCTCTAGGAGTAACAGTGATATGCATGTCAACACTGTATTGTATTTGGCTCTAAGTCTTATGTCAGCTCATAATAGACAGAAAAACTAGTGATTGCTTTTACATTTTTGTGCAGAGTCTTTATTATGATGTTTATTTTATCTTCACAGTACAACTCAGTTCAGTTATTAAATCTATTTGGAAATACTTGATCTATATTTTCAGTCCACAAAATTCACAGTTGAAAAAAAAATCTATTAACATCCCCAAGCTGTCTGAGGCACAGTTAAAACTTTTCCAGTATCTGAATCAAGTGTTAGGCATTGAAATTAAAATAAAGAAATTTAAATAAAAATTAAAGTTTGGCTCACTCAATGCATCAGATGCTATTGATATTTTGAGCTAAAGTGTGCTGCTTTCATCTGTAGTTAGTGTCTGTCAGTCTAGACAAGGCAGCTATAGATTGCAGTTTTTAATTCTCAGATACATTTAAGAACCTTTTTTTAACATGCTAGCTTTTCCTCGGGGTACACAAAGTTCTATTCACTCCAGATAGGGAACTAAGGGCAGACCAAATCAATAACCAAATCAAATCCCTAACTTAGAGAATCAATGAGTTTACTGAGGTTGGTTACAGGACTAAGGGTGGCTCAAAGGCAGCTGCATTAAGAAAAAGCCCACCTGAGAGTGGGTGATGACCCACGGAAATTCCATCCCTGGGGTCTCATACAATGCACAGGGAATTAGCCATGTCCACAGGTCAGTGTCCTCTTCCCAGCACTGTTTACTACTCACACAACCTTGGTGAGGGATGTTGCAAATACTGTAAATTTCATCTATGGAGCACATGTGGCTCTGTTTATCTCCACTCATGGATCTCTCTCTAGGATGAAAAGTTTCCCTTTGGAAGACATTGCAATGCAGTCTTGAAGGTGATTGAACAAATATGCAGTAAAGAACAATGAGGAAAACAGCTATGCTGAGCACCTTCATTGTGTCAGATTTCAGTATCATTATTTTACATGTGAGAAAGATGAGATACAGAGTAATGTCATACCCTGAGCAAGGTCACATAATTAAGAGGAGACAGTCATTCTAGAGCCTTACTGTGTGAGAACTCTTCTGCCTATGGTGGAATATCCTTCTGAAAGGAGTCTGAGGATACTAGCAACTCTTTGAAAAGGAATTTACTATACCTCCAGCAACTTCTTAACCCCACTACCTTTTGTAAAGTTTTATTTAGTCATTTATTTATTTGTAAGCTTATGTGCACATGTGTGCAAGAGTGTTCATGCACTTGTGGAGGTCAGAGGTCAACACTGAATATCTATATGCCTTATAGTTTGAGGTAGTCTTTCACTGGATCTAGAACTTACAACAATTTAGCTATGTTGGCTAGTCAGAAATTCCCTGGCAACTGTCCTTCCCTGATTCACCCCAGCGTTGGAACTATAGGAGCTTGTTACGATTTCTGATTTTTATATGTTTGTCAGGGGATCTGAACTCGGGTCTTCATGTTTATACAGCAAGCATTTTGCTCACTGAGCCACCACACAAGCACAACACTCATACTTATCATATGAGCTACAGCTAATTATTGAGCATATAGCCACTCAGCCACATCATTGAAAGGTTTCCTCCTAGTTGAAAGTCAGGGATAAGTATTTATTTAATTTACACCAGTTATCCCTCAAAAACATTTGATGACCATTAAAGCATAGTTGAAAGAAACACTCTTTCATCTGTCTCCATTTTCATGAAATGATTCCATAGACTCAATTTCTGATGCCCCTACTAATTCCTAGAGGGATTAACTAAGTCCTATAGAAGTTTGGACAATAATTTCATCTGTTTAATAATATAATGTTTTCTTATGATCCTGCATTTGACACCCAGAGTTTATTGCTAATGTGTTGTGATTCGAAGTTGAAATAGAAAAGGGCTAACACAGCGGTTAAGTAGCTCAATGTTTAAGAACACTTGTTGCTCTTCCAGAGAACACAGTGTCTCACAATCATGTGTAACTCCAATTTCAGAAGATCCAATGCCCTCTTCTGACTTCCATAGATACTAGGAACTCACTTGGTGTAGCTGAGCACTCATACACAAAAAATTCTTAAAATATTGAAAATAATTTTAAGAAGATAAATAAGCAAGATTTTTTAAATAAATTTCTTCAATATGTTTGCCTTCAGAAACCTCTATATTTCTTTTGGGGTTGAGGCCTGTGGAATAAACAACTTTCATTTATTCAGCATCAAGTTGGTGGTGCCCATGTTTTCATGGAGACAGTAGAGCCATTTCCTTTCCCACATTGCCAGACCAGACCTTTCTACCAAGCCTGATTTCTTCCCCCTTCACCCAAGAGTTTGGTAAGATTGGGAAGTTTGATCCTGGAGTCTGGCATGGCTCCAGGCAGAACAATAAAAAAAGACATAAATCTTGGAGAAAAGAGGTTAACACCGGTGGGAGGTGTGAAGGTGGAGAGTTGAAATATGGCTACCATCACACATCTGGAGCAACCCAGAGCTCACTTAAAGAGAAAAAGTGCATCTTAATGAAAATGTGTGTACAACCTCTGGTATTCTCAGTGAGAATGCCAACATGTGTAATGCTGCTAAAGGATCTTAGGCCAGTGGCATTCCTGGATTCCTGTAGATAATACCTTGCTCTCAGATGTATTAGTTCAAGATGTTATGCTCTCCAGCTTTTTATCTATTTTGCTGCTCCTTCCTTTAGCAACCATTATTTAAGTGTACATGAAGTACAAAGCACCACAGCAGATCACGGAGTAGAGGAGGGAGCCAATGGAAATCTAAAATCACTTTGGATATGATCCTTCCTGTAAAACAGAGAGGCAGGCTATCCACAAAGAACCACAATCAGAGATAGCTTCAGGTACCAGGAGGCATTCTGTGCAGTGCTCTGGAAATGAGGATGAGCCTCCCTTTCACCTTTAAATTCAATATAAATTAAGCAGCACCAGAGGGGTTGATATGTAACCTATATAAATTCATCACAAAAAAAGAGTGATAGACATGTAAAAATTAATCATTATCCAATGTATAAACTCCAGAATTGCGATTGCAGAGCGGTGGAATTGTTTGTTGCTGGGATTACCTGGCACTGGGGCCTTTTATGCTGAAAGCACATACTAGGTCACATGGCATCCCCAATCAGGAAGCAGTGTGTTCTGATTACTCTCTTTATTAATCCCCCTAGGATCCCAAGCCATGGGATGGTGCTACCCACATTTAATATGGGTTTTTCCATTTGGATTAATCTAATCTACACAGTTCTTCACAGACACTCAAAGAGGTTCATTTCTACAGTAATTCTAAATGCCAGTCAACTGATTATCAAGATGAACTTTGACACAAGGTGTCAGAGATGGAGACAGGGACTGTTTTCAGGCTTTTATTTGGGAAGTGAGCCTAGGATACATGAGTAGGGGGTGGGGTGAGATAAGAGGATGGAAAGAAAACTGCACAGCTTAAGCTTGATATCTTGAGGGAAACACTCTGAGCTACTGTGTAGAAAGGAATAAATGAGCCTGAGTCACAGAAGAGGGAGCAACCTGATGCATCTTCAGCTCTTCCTTGTTGGGACACACCATATTAGGGGTTCACTTTTTTGGTTTCTTTCTCAGTAGAGTTGGGTGCAAATGTTTCTCAGACAACTCACAGTGCTTAGTGCTGAGTTACTTGAGGTTAATAATCCTATCAAGGAACTTTTCTCTGAACAAGAATGTTTCCCCCTCTCTCTATAGCTGTCATGTAAGGGTGCCTTTTGAGACTTTCTCCATCTATGCTGGGATGCCAATTGTTTCTGTTGTTGTGCAGGTCTTACTTAGGTCATCAAGTGGTTAAGATGTCATGGATGTAACTCCCTGTCATATAGAAAAGACATGGCACCACAGCAGACATCCTGGTTTTCTGACTCTTACAATCTCTCCACACTCTCTTCCAAGATGTTCTCTGAGTCTTAGGTATAACAATCATGTAGATGTGTCAAATGGGATGGACATCCCTTGGTCAGTTCTTTGCATTTTGTTGCTGTCTTGATTTATACATATGTCTTATTTGGGCTTCTTTTGCCCTATTTGTTAATTTGTTCATTCCATTGAATCTATAACACAAGTATAGTTTGGGTATAGATATAAGATTAGCTTTGGATTCCAGATAAAACCATAAACCTACTTCCTTCTCTCCATGTGATGGAACAAAACAAAGCCCAGTTTTTAGAAAGAACCATAGGCCAAAGGATACCTCAGTCATGTATATTGCTATCACCAAATACATTTTAATAGATTTTTGAATATGTGATAGGATCCAATTGTAAGATGCTGCATAATGTGTTTTTCTTTTCTCTTCCTTCTGTAGCCAAATTAGAAAATCAACAACAACAAGAAAAGTGATTTTAACTTTTTTCATTCCTCCCTTGGAGTCTGAATGTCTAGCCTTTATGTTCTAGCTGGAATATCTTGACTCACTCATGGGGATTTTAATATCCTTTTGTTTCCAAACAATGACGTGAACAGAAACCTGGACACAGCCTCAGGCTTGTGGTCCTGTTTGGCACTGGAGACTTGGGCTAATCTGGGTTGGTCACTGAAGAGGGCAAGAGGGAAGTTATAGAAGATGGCTGAATCTAGGTCATAGACTCTGAAAGAGAAAGGGTAGATGTGCAATTTCTGATAGGGTTGAGGGCAATGTACAATATTCCTCTATGTCCTACTCCTTCTATGTAGTGGTTCTCAACCTTCCTGTGCTATGACACTTTAATATACTTCCTCATGTGCTGGTGACCCCCCCACCATAAAATTATTTTCATTGCTACTTCATTACTGTATTTTGCTACTGTTATGAACTGTAATGTAAATATCTGATATGCAGAATATCTGACATTTGACCTTTATGAAAGGATCCTTCAACCCCCAAAGGGATTTAGACCTATACGCTGAGAACCACTGCTCTACTGCAACATCTTGGAAAGTGTTGGGGGACTTCATGGACTTGCTGGTCAAAGCTACAAATGTTGAAATTTAAGGACCATCAAGTTGTGATTTTCTTTCTCAAAGACTCCCATGGCACAGATAAAGAAAAACTTATTGATCAGTTGCTTGGTTTGGGCTTGCCAGTTTACCTGTGCTGTCCTGTTTAAAAATTACAATAGTGTGAAAGGAAAATGACTGTCTTATTGTCATTAGAATGCAGAGGGCACTGACATTCAGAGAAAGGATCAAACTCACAATTCCCTAAGTACAAGTGACATATTAGAATTCAGACTGAGACTATCTCTTGTGCAAAGCCCTGTTCGCTTTCCAGGCTGCCACAGCACCTCTTTATGAACAGCTGGCAAGATGATTTCCACTTTAACTTTACGAGGGCCATCCAAGAATCCCACTGCAGCAGTTAAGCTCTGATCCCTTTACCTCAAAGGGAGGAGATGTTTGGGAATTTTACTTTCTAGTTCCAGACTTCTGGTAAGTAAGCTTTGCTCAATCTAATTTAATCAACATCTCAATTTTATCACCAGTATGGTGGATTAACATGAGTCATTGGTAAGTTTAATATGCAAGTGCTAAGATGAGAGTCGTTCATCAGAAAAATAAAATCTTTTTTTCAACCTAATATTGATTCAGAAGACAGAACTCATTAAAATTATTGAGTTGAGGTAAGATATCTTAACTTGAAATATTAAACATTTGACACTCCTCCCTATGACCATTGAATTTTAATGTTTGTTCTCTTTAAAAACTAACGTGATAAATGGTTTTGTGATTTCAATTTAGAAACAGGAGACTATAGAAATCACATTTTAATATATTCCAGATTAGAGTGCATGCTATATTTGTAATAAGGATTTGTTTCCAACATTAGTTGGCAGATCACTAACATGAACAATTATCCAAATAGCTATTAGGATATGATTGCACTCATTTCCAGGCAAAGCAAAGTTGCCAGAACTAAGCCTGGCTGCTGGTTAGATCTTGGTTTGACGTTTGGAGAAAGCCACAAGAATTTGTCAGTCATTTTGGATGTTAGCGAGTCTCCCTGTCTTGAAACTCGTCTCTTTCCCACTTGAAAATAGAGGCAAATGTTTTCTTTTTATAGAACAGGAGATCTAGAACAGGAGAAGGAAAAGACAGTGGGGGACTGAGAAGGAAAGAGGGAAAGAAGCATGCTCAACAGGAGAGTGCCATGAGACACTGACATAGTGGATTTTCAAAAGACTTAAGATCACAGTGTTCTGAAGAACCACAAGTCTCAGGAGCATAGCTACTCAGCTAGGTGTTCTTTATTTAATGCACATGATTCATAGGTGTATATCAACAGAGTTTAACTTAATTTGTAGAGTGGATGCCAAGGAGAGATGGTGTTTATAGAAATGGAGACTCAAGCCCTGTTTTTCCTGTTGCCCGTTCATTATGGTTCTGCACAGCTTGGCACTTGGGAACCATTGCTAGGTAATCTACTCCAACACTCTAACCTAAGAACAGTGACTCCCTTAGATGAGGTGAAGAAAAGCTCCCTTTGTGTTCAGGTCTATGGCTGGTGGAGAGATTATTTAGAAAGCCCATGTGCTTTGTGAGAGTGGGGTGGTCCTTCCCACAGCTGAATGATGATGGAGGTTTGTGACAAGTCTCAGATTCCACTCATCAACCACCAAAACCACTGTCCCTGCCATAGCTGGAAAGGCCACCATTCTTCAGATTTGGGTGTGGAAAAGTTCTAGAAGGGCACAGAATATTCTTTTTTATTTGAATTTGAAGTTATTGGGGTCCATCTAACTGAGGGCCACCTCAGTATACTTTTAATGGTTTGAGTCTAACAAGACAAATTATCCAAATAAATTATCTTTAAATGGAATAAAATGTGATGCTCTGAGAGGTTTCCTTTTAAAATATTGTTTTGCCTAATAAAAATAGATTAATGATGTTTTATATGCATAAACTTTAAGGATCTCTAATAGTCATATAGCTAAGGTTTTGGCATTTACTGATACTTGCAAACAAACAAACAAACAAACAAACAAACAAACAAACAAAAAACCCACTAACCCATGTAGAAGAGTCAGTTACCAATTGTAGATTTTTATAGTCTCATCTGGGTGTTTCTACCAATATTTTATCTACTCTGATGTTCAAATTCAGAGCGTCAATAAAGAGAAATCAGTAGATTATCCTTACAAGTATTATTTTCAACTCAATCAAAGTCAGGTGAAAACAATTACAGATTAAGTGCATGTGTATGAGGGAGATGTTATACACATGTTCACATGGATATGTGTATGTGAAATCCACAAGCAGACACCATGTGTCTTCCAATCTCTCTCTCTCTATTATCCTTCAAGACAGTGTCTCTTTTAACACTTAAAGATTGGCTATACCCAACCATATCTGGCTTTTTATGTGGATGCTTGGGATCAGAACTCAATTGCTAATGCTCGCATGGCCAGCACTTAACCAACTGAGCTATCTCCCTGGTCCCAGGAATATAAACTTGCACAGCTTTAACAGACATTCACTGAATTCTTATCATGTGACAAATCCCTAAGTTCTTACAAATGCAAGATCTGCTCCTAACAGTACTCTTTAAGAGATATGACCACACTTCCATCTATAGATACAGAAAACAAGATATGATAGCCCTTCAGTAGCTTGTCCGAGTATATAAGAATCTTAAGAATGATTCATCTTGTAGCATCAGAGGTCCAAATACCTGCTTAAATGCTGAGTGGATTGGTATCATTAAAAGTTGTATACTGACTTTTGCAATGGAGAAAAAAAAAACTCAATCATTTAATTTCAATCAAAATAACTTCTTTTAATATATTAGGAAAGAGCATGATGCACTGGAGGTCTCTAAAACCAAAGGAAAATATCTTTGTTCTGTTATGAATATTTGACCTTCTCTCTTGGCCAGCAGTTAGCAACACAAGAAGAATTCCCATGAAAGAGAGAGAGATAGAAGTTTCAAATAATGAAAATTCATTTTATAAGTGCATGCACTATCAAAAAAATCCTCAATCTCCTGAGAGAATTGGAAAAAAAATGTTGCCAAATTTTTTTTGCTTGTATGTGTGTGTGTGTGTGTGTGTGTGTGTGTGTGTGTCTGTGTGTGTGTCTGTGTGTGTGTGTGTAAAGTGATAGGTAAAGTGCTAGATTTTCTTCATTTTCTGGGACATAAGACTATCAGGGACTCCTGAGTATATGAATGAGTGAGTCTCTGTTTCATCTGACTGCTCTTGGGCTACTTCTCTTCTGTTTGTTGGTTTTGTACAAATCCAATGTGTTAGATTTTATTTTATTTTTATTTTATTATTATCCCACAGAAGACTGTTTTCTAATGCTAGACAGAAAGGGGGTAGATCCAGATGAGAAGGGAAGGACTGGGAGGAATAGAAGGAGGGGAAATTGTATAAAGAATATATAATGTGAAAAAACTATTTTCAATAAAAGGGAAAACTTAGAAAAGAATAAAAGATAAGAGAGTGAAGATATTAATTTTAAGAAAAGAAAAAGTCTCATATGGCTGTTAGTTTGGTCTTTTTGTGGGAGTCCTAATTGTGGGAATGGTTGGGTCTCTAACTCTTTTTGCCTGCTCTTAGGACTCTTTTCTTCCTGTTGGGTTGCCTTGTCCAACCACAATACTATGAATTTTTGCCTTGTCTTGTATCCTGTTTTGTTGTATTTGGGTGTTGTCTCTTGGAGCCCTGCTCTTTTTTTAAGGGAAAAAGGGAGGAGTAGATCTGGGAGAGAGGAGAGGTAGAGGGACCTGGGAGGAGTGGAGGGAGGGGGAACTGTGGTCTCAATGTATTATATGAGAGAAGAGTCTATTTTCAATAAAATATAAAATAAAAGAAGTTCTTAGTAGAAAGTACACAGAACATAGCTGAGCAAATACCCTTGTGGTATGATTGAGCATTCCTTGGGTATATGCCCAAGAGTGCTACAGCTGGGTCTTGGGGGAGATGGATTCCCAATTTTCTAAGGAAGCGCCATATTATTTCCAAAGTGGCTTTATAAGCTTTCATTCCCACCAGCAGTGGAGGAGAGTTCCCCTTGCTCCACATCCTCTCCAGCATAAGGCACACATGAATTATGAATCAAAGGCTATGGAGCCCCCAGGCTGGATCAGGCCCTCTGGATAAGTGAGAGAATTGAATAGCTTGAACTGTTTGGGAGGCATCCAGCCTGTGGGACCAGGACCTGTCCTTAGTGCATGAACTGGCTGTTTGGAACCTTGGGCTTACACAGGGACACTTTGCTCAGCCTGGAAGGAGGGGACTGGACCTGCCTGTACTGAATCCACCAGGTTTAAATGAATCCCCAGGGAAGTCTTAGCCCTGGAGGTGATGGGAATGGAGGGGAGGGGATGGGGGGAAGGTGAGAGTGGGGCCGGAGGGGGGAAGACAGGGGAACCCATGGCTGATGTGTAAAATTAAAACACAAATATAATAATAAAAAAAGAAAGTACACAGAAAATTCTGTCTCATTCCTTCCTTTCTCTTCCTTCCCACCACCATTATATTTTTATTTTCTTTAATTAATATAAATCCATGTAATAGAGTACTTATAATAGCACATGTTGAATGAAGTGTATCATAAAATTAATGAAATTAGGACAATGGACTAGGAAAGCCAGATAAAGAGGCAATAAGTTCAATCTTTCAGAACTAAAAGAACAAAACAAAAATAGAAAAGAGAGGGAGGAAGGAAGGAAAGAAAAATCATAGATTGTCTTTACAACCTTATCTTATAGAAAATCTTACTCCCAAATGTTTCTTATTGCAATAACAGCTTTATTGAGGCACTATAAAACATGTTAGATCCCCATGCACCAACTTTTTAAATGAAAGTAGGCTGAAAGTTACTAATAACAGTACATGACATTTCCATGGAGTCCATTTTCTTTTCTTCCAGAAATTCCAGTCTTGGCCTGGCAGTCAATGAATTTCTCTTGTCAACTGGAGGACAGGAGTTTGGGCTTTGCTTGACACAGTCTCCATTCTTCACGGACTTCTCAAATGCATCATAGTCATCAGAAGTCCATGTGGCATCCAAGGTCAAGGATACAACCAAGTATAAAGAGAATGTGCCGTCCTGTTTTATATAAATTATAATTCAGATCTGCAGTTGCCTGGGGTAGAATGATCTCTCGCCTATAGTTGCATTTTTTTTTCATGACTCCTGCTGAAATAAAACTTGGAAATGAGAGGGAAAAGATTGATATTGTTGGTCATTGGGGTTTGCACTTTGCATTCCTCAAATAATGGGATGTAATATGGTTATGTGGAAAACAGATTGATTTTTCACTATTTTCCCACAGAGATAATAGGGAACAGACTGGAGGAAATTCCAAGGTTTCATTGGGGGAACTATTTGCAACACAACTGAAGAGGAAAACAAACGAAAACCATCCTTTTGTGCAATTTTCCCTTCAATATTTTTAAGTAGGAAATTTGCTAACCAATTTTTTTTTTTTATTTCAGTGAGTCTCAGGAATTTGGGAATATGTTTGGTTTTGTAAAAAGATTTCAGAATATCCTACCCATTGGGTAAATCACAGATGATCTCGGTTAAAATCACCATAATAGAGATAGAATTTACATAATGATTTTGTTATAAGGAGTTATAATATATGGTTTAGACTATTCTCCTCCCTGCTTCCCCAACCCCACTCTTCTCTGCTTCTTTTGGTACTGGTGGAGGCAGAAAATGATATCAATATGCTACTATAATTGTAATAAGGCCAGAGATCCTGGAACATATTCCCAGTGTCATACAGTTGGTAGTGGCAGTCCTGGAAACACTTTCATTTCTACCTAGGCAGACTTTTATTAATGTGGAACAAAGGAATTTGCCTGTTAATTTAATTCTCTATGTCTTCATAAGATGCCAGTCAACTAGTGCCCTCAGATGTATGATTAATCAGGCCGAATTCAATGGCTTGACCCCAAAATACTGTCTTCAGCCTTGCATCTGTGATGTTTCATTCATTTTCTACTCCCAGACAATGCACTTGAATAGGACACAAGTTTTGATGAAATCCTTCTGTGGTCAGAGTATGGTTAGTACAAAAAAAATATCAGTTTTTAAACTAGAGAAAGAAACTAATAGAATTTATCCTAAATTTTATGTATCTATAGAGACAATGCCACCAGAACAAACAGCCTTATTAAAGCATCTGATATATATAATTTTAGACTGTCTCATTTTCTGTCTAAATATCTTCCTATATCTTTCATTTGTGGCACAGCCAGAAAATTGCTTCTCATTGCCCCATGTCCCTAGTGTCTAACAAAATAGCTGCAAGAAGCCCCAATAAAGAGGTGGCTGTAAATGCAGAGCGTAAACACAGTTAAGGCTACACACTCTTTCCAGTGTCAGCCTGAAGGTCCTCCACACAGACTGCCGTAAAGAGACTGAGTCCTAAACTCCAGGAACAACAACGTAGCTACCTGGCTCATGCACAGATCTTTGCCTCATGGCTTTTTCTAATTATTAGTTTTATTTCGAGCACACACATTATAATTTGACATTCTTTTCTTTCACTTGCTCGTCTTTCATGAAGGTGTGAAACGCCTTCCTATCCTGTGTGATCTGGAGACAATTCCAAGTCTTTCTGCATGCATCAAACTTCTAAATAGGTTGGCCTATGCTCTGGGCCAGAAACAAACCCATAATAGGATGAGTGTCAAAATAGAATATTTGCAACAAGCTTAGGATTAACTGTCAGTAGAGAAAGTGGTATAAATACCATTAGAAATTCTGGCCAGGCTGTGAAACAGAAAGGTGACATTTTGCATCATACAGGCAAGTTAGTACAGAGCTTACTTTTACTGATCTACTCATTGAGAGCTGTTGTAGACTTCTTTCGTTAGGGCATTCTGCTTCTGCCTTGGATGTGTCATTCATTCTTGTTTTAACAAAACTTAACTTGGGTGCTATCATTTCACAGGGCTGACCTCACCTAGCTTTTAGACTCCACTGTAATCTCAGCAATTGACTGGAATATTTGGCTATCACTTGTGCTTCCTTCCTAGGCATAGCCAAGGTCAGATGAGCTTCCTACAGAAAGAAAATGCCTTCTCTTCAAAGCCAGTCATCAAATAAATGGATACTAGTAAGGACATAAACAACAAACAAACAAACAAACAAACAAGCAGCCTAGAAAGTATACTCTAATGTTGCGATAAACTTTCTGAACCCTTCCAGTTCCATAATGTAGAATCAATATCTACCTCATCCATTATGCATACATCAAGCTCTGTCCACTAAACATTAACCTATCTTAACACTGAATCTAGCATGTTGCTGAACAAGAAACAGCTTTGATGGAGAGTTTTCCATCAGCACTGACCTTATTTGATAGATCTTTCTTGGTCCCCCAATCTGGCTTTGATGACATACTAGATGCAAACTCCTTGCCTCCTTGACGCACTTAGAAAACACCCACAGCCAGTGTCTTATTCCCCAAGCTGGTCTTGATTGTGTAGCTGTTCTATTGCGTTTCTGGCCAGCCAGCCGTGTGGTGTACATTAGTTCATAGTTAAACAAACTTTCCTTCTTTTTGTTCCACGGGAAATTACTCAGTGCACAGCACATACGTGTTGCCCTCACATTTCCCCAAGACTTGCTTCCTTTGTAACTGTGTGTCCTGCTGTTTAACAAAGATCAAAAGTTACAGAAGCCTGGCTTTCATTTTTACTCTTTTGCTACTTCACAAGCTCCAATTACATTCATTTCCCTTCTCTTTTCCTTGTCTGAATGAAGCCCATGAACAATAGTAACTTAAAATTTCATCCACTTGGAAGCCCTGTAAACGGGTTCCATCAAAAGATATCAACTGTTTTGATTGAGATTGCCTCTTTATGGGAAATATAGGTGGTAATTTAATTCCTTTTTTTTTTGAACATTGATCTGTGGTTGGTAATTCAATTCTAAAAGGACACAGGTTTACTTTTTTGTTTATTTATTTGATTTTTTCCTGTTTTTTCTTTTTTATATAAATATTTTTATTTTATAATTAATTTAATTTTACATATCAGCCATGGATTCTGCTGTCCTCCCTCCTTCCCACCCTCCAGCCTTTCCCCCCAGTCCACCCCCCCCACTCCCGTTCCTCCATTCCCACCTCCTCCAAGGCAAGGTCTCATTACACTTCTTGATTCTTCCCATTTTGAACATGTACGTTACAATTGCTGTAAAGAAGTAACTAGCAAGTCTCTGCCCTTAAACTTCATTGTTCCACACATGGAAATAAAAAGAGAATGACTTCTGGAAGAGAGGTCTTTGAAGATTCTTATAGGTGTGACATCAATATTTGCCACTGAAATAGTTAAAAGAATATTATACAATTTACATATTTAGTTAACAATTCTGTTAGTACAATGGATCTATGATCAAGAATCTAGATGGATGTTGTCATTAACTGTCCTACATTGAATTAGGCATAATGGCTCAGGTTTGCAATCCAGAACTCAGGAGGTGGAGGCAGGGGAATTGGTGCAATTTTGAGGCATTGATTACATGACACATTCTAGGATAGCCTCAAAGCAAAACAAATGTGACAGCTAATTTTGACTATGAATTTGATTGAATTAAGAAAAGCCTAGGAGATCAATAAGGCTGTGGAAGTTTTTACAAACAGCATTAACATTAGATGAAGGCTTACCTTCCATGTGGATAAAACTATTCCATAGGCTGAGGTTTTTTGAAACAAAAATAAGAATAAAGTGAGAGAAAGAAATGTAACTGAATACCAGTGATTCTCTTTCCTTGCTTTCTGGTCTACCAATATGTAAACAAACAGCCCCCTATTTACACTCCTTCCTTGCCATTATGAACTATATCATAAGCTCACAAGCTAGGGAATCACTCACTTTTAACAGCCCTGATGATGTCTTACTTGGACGTTTAAAGTCAAAGGAAAATGGTAATCCAGGGATTCTTGATATTGTTCAGCTCCTCACTCAAATGAGGATTAGGTAGACTGAGACATATGGATGCATGTTGTTGAAACATGAACCATAATGCCTCCCTGTATATGATACCCAAGGTCTTTCAGCTCCTAGATCTTATTCTTCAGCAAAGGAGAATATAAGTGCTCTCAGTTGCCACTAACTTACTGTATGTATAGACACCCCTGAGCAATGAGGTCTTCAACACAAGTGTGTTTCTTTTTTTTTGTAATTTTTTAAATGTTTATTCATTTAATTTATGTATATTGGTGTTTTGCCCTGTGTGTGTAAGGGTGTCAGGAACTGTAGTTACAGACAGTTGTGAGCTGCCATGTGAGTGCTGGGAATTGAACTCAGGGCCTCTGGAAGAGCAGCCAGTGCTCTTAACCTCTGAGCCATCTTTCTAACCCCACAAGTGGGTTTCTTAAAACCAGACTGGAGCTAGAAAGACAAGTAGATGAGGACTTCAATCCAAACTCTCAGGTTTCTTAGATGTAAACTCTCAGGTTTCTTAAATGTATCCTTCTGTCTGTATTGTGCTACTGAACCAGACTCCCCCCACCCTCTCTCCTCTTTCTCTCACTGGTAATTAATTAATTAATTAGTATATACTTGTGTGTGTGTGTGTGTGTGTGTGTGTGTGTGTGTGTGTGTGTGTGTGTAGAGGTCAACATTGGTGAGGCATCAGGAACTCTTTCTTTGATTTTCTTCAAATACATTCTTTTTTTTAAGATAGTCTTGCACTGAACCAAGACTTATAGATTCATTTATGGTGACTAGCCAATGAGCTCTGGGAATCCATCTATCTCTGCCTCCTCAGTTATGGGATTATTCTACCTGGCTTTTATGTGAATACTGGAGATCTGAACTCAGGTCCTCATAAGTCACAGGCACTGTATCGACTGAGACATCTTTTTAGCCCCTCTCCTGGCTTTGATTTGGAGATAAGGCATTGCATATATGATATAGTATCAAACTTGTTAAGCCCCTGAAGATATTCCTGAACTCCAGATCATCTTGCTTCCACTTCTCAAGTGCTGGCACTAAAGGCATGGTACCATGTCTAGCTGAGTAAGCATCTCCTGTATGTGTGTGTGTGTGTGTGTGTGTGTGTGTGTGTGTGTGTGTGTGTATGTGTGTGTCCAGCAGAAAGGACAATGGCAATATTCATAGCTTAGAGGTTCTGTGAGACACAATCAGATAACATAAGAGGTAATTAATATCATGTCAAGCACACTGTACCAAATAAAGACAAATGTTATATTTTTCAAATATTAGAACTTAATGACAATAAGCAACTGCTGCCAACAGAGAAGACAGCAACATATCAATAAAAATAAGTTAGAATGTATTAAATGATAATGCATTCTCTTATCTCCTTGCTATGTTATTCTTTTAAACAGTGAGCCAAGCATATTAAATGCTCAAATAAAATATTATTTATGAAATTTATCATGTGGAAGGTTTCCAAGTAGTAGGTAATGAAGACATGGGTGGGTAGTCCATTATCCCACTTGCTATGTATTAAATATTTACCAATTTGCTTCTGTTAGCACCTCCATGCATCAGGTGACTCTAAACTAACAAGCTGATGCTGGTTGTAACTTGTGGCCACCAATTGAATGAAAGTAAATCATTCATAAGGGTTAGGAAAAACAAATGGTGTGTTGTTAGAACATTTCTTATTGGCTTCAGGATGTGTGTAGGCACTTATGTGGGAGTATATAATAAGATCAAATTTCAGAATGTTCAATTAATTAAAATAATATATTGCAAAGCTCAAGATGGTTCTTGGCATGACCTAAACACCTAACAGACAACATCAGCATCCCTGTCAATATCACCTCCTCTATCACCGTGATGAAGATGTTTTCTTTCTCACTATGCAAGGATATCAAGTTATGTATTTCAAAACTTTTATAAGACACCTGTGCAAATACACAAGACATCTTATGGCCAATGGGAACAAATTACTCTTTAATATAATGAACATTTACTTATAGTGTCAACTCTTGATATACTTCAAAAAATTTTCCTACTCAGGAGTCCTGCTGTACAATAATGGCACACAGGAGGAAGGAAAAATCTAGAGTTTGAGGTAACCCTGGGCTACGTAGAAAGATCCTTTCTCAAAAAAAAAGTGTTGTTTTTTTTTTTTTTTTTGAGGAACAAGAAAAAACTTCAGTTAAATACATTATAAATTTTTATAGATAAAGAAACTGAGAAGCTGAAGTGGCTCATTGGAGCTGGCATTGAAAATATTATTGTCACATTTGTCATGTAGTCTGACTTTTGTTGACTCTTGGTCATAGGTATCCTTAATTACTTTAGATGCAAGATGATTCATAGAGATATGTAAAGAATGAAGGTGAGACAGAATATAAGCTAGTCCAGGCTAGGTAGAGTACTATAAGTACTCAGCATACATTTTATTTTCCCATGACAGCCCCAGTATGAAGATAATGTAACCCACTGACAGACAGAAAAGTAAGACAAAACCATCTCAGTATTCATGGAATCAAGAAGTTGAACAGCAAGATTTTGTAGTCACTTGACCAAAATAACCAAAGATTGTAAGAGCAGACAGAAGCAGAGCATTCTCTTCATAGAGCTTGCTACACTAAGACCTTGGCCTGACATGCTTGCTAGACTAAAAGAAGAATGAGGCCAATGGTTATCTGTGTCTACTGTGCACTAGAAACTCTTCACTAAACTGAGTGAGATTTCTTGTCCTCAGGTTGGTGTCATTTCTCCAAGTACAAGCTTAATTTCCAGAGGGCTCGTGGTTTGGAACCCTGGTCTATTGCTGGCATTCCATTTTGTCCTGGGCCTGCCACAGCTAGATTGAATTTGCTGTTTCTGGACTCAAGTGAAGAACAAAATCCTTATGCCTCAGGTAGAGTCTGTTTGACCATAAAGGAAGAAAACTCTGTCTTCGGGCTTCTTTGTCCAAAGAAAAGAAACAGCTGTGAACATTAAGTAGATCAACAGTGTAGACACTGAGATGAAGTGCAGAACAAGTCAATACACAAATGCCTAATGCCTCTTTTAAAAAAAGAACAAAAACTTTTCCTTTCATAATATGTTCAAGCAGAGAAACTGTCATGGAATGAGCCCTCCTGAACTTCTGATCCCTAGGGGGATTGGATTGTTCTCAGCTCCTGGTAGAATTACTTGTATTATTTCTATTATTTGAATTGCACATGCTCATGGGGTATAATTTGATAATTATCAAATTATATATGTGGTCATCTGAGAGTAGTTGCATATATCTCTACCAGTGAGAGGTATTAGGAGTATCTGTTTTTCTGGGCTCAATGATGTGTTTCTAAGACACTATTTTTTATCCATGCTCTGAAATTGTCACCTCTGATGAATTCTCAGCATTCTGTTCACATGGACTCATCTAGAGATTTTAATTCAACTCCCACATTTTCAGTTGACTAATTATGACATTACCTCATTCTGAGGAGATAGTGTACCAAAATTTTCTATCACTTCACCAAAAAACACAACTTTCCTTTTCTTGAGTGTTATCTATAACCTGTCCAAGGTAAACTGCCTCTGTTTCTATTCTTTTGCTTACTTGGTTAGTATTTTATCACTCCTGTCTTTCATATAATTTACACTAAAATAATTTAGAAATGAATTATCTTATGTATTACTTTATCTCCATGGTTTGATTTAAAGAGCTTTTACAAGTGTCCATCAAATTGAAGATACACCATCCTTCAGATATGCACCTTGTATTTTAATCTGTCACCAGTGTTCAGTGTTGATGACTTGACCAAAAGAAGTTTTATTTACCTTACAAGTTCACATGTTTATAAGCATCAATAGTTGAAATTTTAAAAGTTAACCTCTCAGTAAAGAGCTGTCTTGGATAGTTTAAAAGAGAGGTGACAGTTATTCAATGTCTGATAACTGAACATGAATATTACTGATATAGCATTTTATCAAAAAAGAGAGAAATTGAAGATCTTGGTCAAGGATAAGTGGGATCCTAAAAGGCTCTCTTTCCAGGGTGATTCAGCTGTAAGATACTGTCAATCACACCTCAGTGAAGCTTGTCTCCAGAATATAAAACCAAGGGTTTTGTTTATTTTAATACATATCTTTTCCCCCATACTGTACTTGTGTAAGAGGCATAATTCTCACCTTACTCTACAAGTATGTTGTGCAGACTCTTCTAAAACTGGAAACCCCATCATTAGAATGTGCACTGTGCTTTGGTCCTGCTAAAAATATCAGATCTTTGTGGGCAGTCTCAGTGACCACAAACTAGCTGTAGAAATCATCCTTCTGAATGACTGTACTGGCAAAATGGGTTCACAAAGCATAAACATTGATTTGAGCTCTGTCTCTCTCTGTCTCTCTTTCCTTCTTTCTCTCCTCTCTCTCATGCTGGCAGGTGACACCTCTTCACTATAGAATTCTCAACACCTAAGTTAAAAACTCAAGTTGCCTTCTAATGACAATATGGATCATTAGATGTAATATTCAGCTGCAGCTACCTATAATGTTAGGATATTGAAGTTCTCTTCCTTTGCTTCTCCTTCTCCTACACCCAAGGATGATGTAGGCATTGAGCTATTAAACTGGTTGGGAACTCTTTAACTTCCTGCTGTAAACCTTTCATAATAAGTTGTAAATATAATATGAAGATAATTGATGCTTTTATGATTGTAGATCCTCACTGGAAAAATTCCATGCATACCTATGTATCAGATGTATATTTTAAGAAATGTTAAAATTACTGTATAAAATACATTTTGTCATTTCAGGAAAAAAATGTAGGGCTATACCAGTAATGATCATTGTAAATAGATTATGGGGTAGGTTGGTTCATTCAAGGTTGTATCATAGGTTTGAATGCTTTCAATTTGGTTAAGTCATTAGGGATAAAGTATGATGGTATTTGGAAATGACTGACTGTCTTATCCTCTGTTTGCTGTCTGTGACTTACTTGTATGTCTGCAGAATACAAATATAGACAGACATTGTTCAGCCTTAGTCTTGGGTTGAGTGATGCACTCTGAGACCACCTGTAGCGTTAGGATGTAGACTGACAAATTCCACACATGCCTGACACATAGTAGGTGGTTAATAAATCCTTAATGGCACATGGGCTCAAAATTAGCTTTGACTTTATAGCTTGCACATAGTTCATACTTTGAGAGTCTGGTATGTGTATTGTTTTACTTTTTTTTTTTTAAATTTGGAATGGTCTAGGAGTGATGACTTCATTCATGTGCCTCCTTGAATAATTAGAGTGATCAGAAATTCTCTTACTCCTTACAATACACCAAAGGAAAGTGAATTTACTAATGTGGGTCAACTTGTCAATTAGAGTACACATATGCAACCACAATCCAATTGATGGCTGTGTAAACCGTAAAGCTTATATTATTCAGATCTCATAGAGTAATGCTGTTTGACTTAATAATATAACTTAATGCTGTACTTTTAATTTTTTTAACCTAAGAGGTATATGTGCTGATACCTGGGTCCATCCAAAAGTCTATAATTTCTTTTGCTGTTGGGGTACAGGTGTTAATATATGTATATATTTTATTGATTCTCTTAGCAGGCTCATTGAAAGATGACTGCTACTTTTCACCTTAGAGGACCTGTTTTCTGTGCTTTTGTAGATATACACTTGTTGCTGTGAGCATGTTTCTTGACAGGTGAATAAGGACCTGTGTGCATCCATTTGACACTTCTGCTAAGGAGAAGTGAGACCTGTGCCACTTCAGTTTAAGGGAATTCTTAAACAGAAATGCAGAAATGTCTAAAAGTCATTTAATTGTTTTCTTTCTATACTGTAACCCTCATGCCACGCAAGTTGTTTGGTTTGGGGTATGAAACACTATATGAAATTTTATAAACATGTGGAAATTGTGTAGGGGAGGTATGCAGACAACATAGCTGCTTTATTAGCTTTCTTCTTGCCATGAGATTTCCATTATAATCTCCTTAATTTAAAAAAATAAAAAATTTAAAAAGCTCTTTAAGGAAGAAAGAAGTTACTTAGCTAGTGGTTGGAGGTAACCCAGTCCATCATGAGGAAACCAGGGTGATGTCAGTATAAGGCAGCTGGGCAAATTACTTTCACAGTCAAGCAGGGACTTTCTCCATGCTCCTTTGCATTCAGAACCCCATCCAATTGCATCATGTTATCCACATCAGGGTGGGTCTTCCTCAGTTAAACTTCTCTGGAAGCACTCTCCTGGACATGCTCAAAGCTTTGTCTCCTGCACCATTTGAAATCAGGTCAAGATGACAGTGCAGATCAACTATGGAAGACAGCTCTCTCTCTCTCTCTCTCTCTCTCTCTCTCTCTCTCTCTCTCTCTCTCTCTCCATATATATATATATATATATATGCTAAATCTACATATGCGTGCAAAACTTTACACAGGTAAGTTTTAGCCTAAATCATCCCATCAAAATTTCAAATTTTCAAGGTGTGATTGAGGTCTTCTATATCTCACAAGAAATTTGATAGGTGTTTAAAGACAAGTTTTCAGGGAAGGTTCAGATTTAATTTGAAACCAAGAGGAAAGCACAGGAGTTTCTGATGTACCCCTTCCAGCCCTGCACAGCCTCCTCCATTACCATCATCCCCCATCTCAGTGGCACATTTGCTCCAAGGGACAGATCTTTGCTGAAACACAATATGTTGCTACTTATTTTTTTTAACTGGTTCCTACAGGTGTGTTAGACTCTGATTTAATTCTCAACATCAATAATAACAGAACCCTTGGCAGTTTAATACCAATGGTGTTGAATCAGTTCAGTTTCTTTTTGACTCCTTATTCCTCTCCTGAACTAGTAGGAGCAGTTATTTCAAATAAATCCATTGAAATAAGAAGGATTTGCAAGGGAAGGCATGGGAAAAGTAGAGGATATTTTCTTCATTCCTTTTAGCTGCTGGAAAGCTCACAGTCAAATGCACCATTTCTCAGGGTCTTATTCCACAGTTTGATGGCTAGGTAAAGATATATCGTGTGTTCAGTGGAGAAAGGCACACTTGTATGTAGTTAAATCCTTCATGATATAAAATAGCATTTCATATTCTTTTATAATTTTCTCTCTATCTCTCTTTTTCCCCCAGGAGTTTGATAAATTGTGCCATTTCAGAAATTTGTCTTTCTAGTTTTTCTGTTCTAGTAACCTTAGCCATCTTTAGACTTCACTAATTCTTCTGGGGTGTTTTTCTTCCCTTTAATGATGGCTGTAAGAAGATACCAATTTTTATTTTTCATCATCCTGGGTTGTTTCTGTTTCCCAGAAAGGCCTCATGGTGGTATCTCTACCATACATGGATGTTTCTCAGAGAAAATTTTATGTCTTCGTTCTGGGTGCCCCGGATTCTGCCTGGACCTCCATCTCTTACACAGCTCTCATGGCTGCTGTCTGGGCTGTAGGCACTCACAGGGCTCCTTATTAAGACAGCACTAGAGGTGGCACTGACAGTTTCCCTCTTCCCACAAGCATGGTTGAAATCAAGACAAGAGCCTGGCGGCTCTTCTTGCTGCCTGTGGTTCAACTTGAAACCACAAGGGTCTGGAGGCACATGGTTTCCATTCAATCTTTCCCCAGCTAACAGGAACCATTTGTTCAAGCAACTTTGGTATCTGTTTGAGAATAAGAGATCTGCCCCAGTCCTCTCCAGACAGTCAAATACATTCTCTTGGCTTTAAGACAAGTGCAGAAATATCTGCTCAACAATGGCACGCTTCTCAGGGTTTTTTTTTTTTTTTCTTTCTCTCGTTTATTTTTGCAACATGTGAAGAAACGACCCGTGGACTCCTTGAGAAATCTGAAAATGCCAATCAAAAAAAGTGGAAAATTAAGAACCGTTTATTATGGAAAGTTTCTATATTACATTTAGAGAAAATGGAAATAAGATGATATATCAAGCAGGAAATAGAATTACAGGCTTGCCAGAAGCAGAATATCAGCCACTGATATTTTCACCCCACTTTTTAATTCTCCCACTTAGCTGAATTGGAGGTAAATACTATTCATAGACATTGGGGGTGGGAAGCAAGGAAAACTCAGAACAGACTATGTTGTATTCATCTGCTGGATGTTCATTAAAAATATTTCTGTCCATAGCTTGAACTGTTTGGGAGGCATCCAGGCTGTGGAACCAGGACCTGTCCTTAGTGCATGAGCTGGCTGTTTGGAACCTTGGGCTTACACAGGGACATTTTGCTCAGCCTGGAAGGAGGGGACTGGACCTGCCTGTACTGAATCCACCAGGTTTAAATGAATCTGCAGGGAAGTCTTTGCCCTGGAGGAAATGGGAATGGAGGGGAGGGGATGGGGGAAGGTGGGAGTGGGGCCGGGAGGGGGGAGGACAGGGGAACCCATGGCTGATGTGTAAAATTAAAACACAAATATAATAATAATAATAAATATTAAATTAAAAAAATTTAAAAAGAATTTCTGTCTTCAGGAAAAGCTCTCTAAGGTGTTAATCAAGGCTATCCAAGAGATTCTCAAAACATTATACATTATTGTTCCTAAAACTCCCCTCCAAAAGCCCCATAATCAACCAACCAAAACACTTTTATTTTCTTTTGTTGTCTGAATAAATCTATGTTCATAATTCAGAACCTTGTTCTTCTACACCAAATCTTATTGTTCTTGTTATGTGTACCTCCTCCAAACAGTAGGAAATGTGAGTGCATTATAGTTGTAGTGATACACAAAATTATTTCTGAAATGTTTTAAGTCATTTTTCCAACTGTAATTTGAAAATTAAAATAAAAAGTAGTTATTGTTTGCCTATGCCTCATATAAGTCCTTTGCTATTCTCTGAAGCTCTGTATAGCTCAAAGAAGAAAGAAAACATAGCATAGGTAAGTGTCAAGAAATCAATCATGGAAGTCAAATATTTGAATCCAAATGTGAGAATTTGGAATCCTTATTGAAAGAGAAATGTTTGCTCTACTGACATACCAACCAACCAACCAACTGACCCAAGTTTCAAACTCAATCACCATTCTGCAATGTTCACATTTAATATATACATTTGCATATATCATTTAATTAAACTCTGAAAGTATCTGCAGAAACTGGAAGAAACACAAAGGCTGGCCTGGCCTTCCTGTTGCTTTTATGGTACAAACACAAAAATAATGAATAATACTGGAAAATCATGTTTCTTATACTAATTAAAAATGCTATGGAGGGTTGGAGATTTAGCTCAGTGGTAAAGCATTCGCCTAGCAAGCACAAGGCCCTGGGTTCGAGCCTCAGCTAAAAAAAAAAAATGCAATGGAAAAACTGTAGCTCCCTGTCTTCAGAAAAGCTTTGTATGGGGTGGAGGGAGACATTTGAGCTGGGCCTTAATTATAATGTGATTGTTAAAATGGGGCTGATTGAAAGAAGTAAGAAAGCGCCATATTGATTTCCAAAGTGGCTGTACAAACTTGCATTCCCACCAAGAGTGGAGGAGAGTTCCCCTTGCTCCACATCTTCTCCAACATAAGCTGTCTTCAGTGTTTTTGATCTTAGCCATTCTGACAGGTGTAAGGTGGTATCTCAGAGTTGTTTCGATTTGCATTTCCCTGATTACTAGGGATGTTGAGCAATTCCTTAAGTGTCTTTCAGCCATTTGAGCTTCCTCTGTTCAGAATTCTCTGTTTACCTCTATAGCCAATTTCTTAATTGAACCGTTGAGCATTTTGATGTCTAATTTCTTGAGTTCTTTATGTATTCTGGATATCAGCCCTCTGTCAGATGTGGGGTTGGTGAAGCTCTTTCCCCATTCTGTAGGCTGTCGCTCTGTCTTATTGACTGTGACCTTTGCTCTACAAAAGCTTCTCAGTTTCTAGAGGTCCCATTGATTAATTGTTTCTCTCAGTATCTGTGCTACTGGTGTTATATTTAGGAAGTGATCTCCAGTGCCAATGTGTTCAAGACTACTTCCTACTTTCTCTTCTATTAAGTTCAGAGTAACTGGATTTATGTTGAGGTCTTTGATCCACTTGGATTTAAGTTTTGTGCATGGTGACAGATATGGATCTATTTGCAGCCTTCTACATGTTGACATCTAGTTGTGCCAGCACCATTTGTTGAAGATGCTTTCTTTTTTCCGTTGTAAAGTTTTGGCTTCTTTGTCAAAATTTATATGTTCATAGGTGAGTAAGAGTTGTTGAGACCAAGATTGGAAAAAGCACAGGAACAAATAGCCAAACTAGTGAAAACACATGAACTATGAACCAATAGCTGAGGAGCCCCCAACTAGATCAGGCCCTCTGGATAAGTGAGATAGTCGATTATATTGAACTGTTTGGGAGGCCCCCAGGCAGTGGGACCGGGACCTGTCCTTAGTGCAGGAGCTGGCTGTTTGGAGCCTGGGGCTGATACAGGGATACTTTGCTCAGCCTGGGTGAAGGGAGGAGGGAACTGGACCTGCTTGGACTGAATCTATCAGGCTGAGCTTAATCCCAAGGGGAGTGCTTGCCCTGGAGGAGATTGGAATGGGGAGTGGGTTGAGGGGACAGTGGGGGTAGGGAGGAGTGAGGACAGGGGAGTCGTGGCTTATATGTAAAATTAAATTAAATTATAAAATAAAAAAAAATTTAAAAAGAAGGAAGAAGCCATTACAGTGACATTATGGCTTTTTTAAGACCTAGTGGACCATCTGAGGCCCAAGGCTTAGATAAATAATAGTCATCGTCCTGTACATCTCTACTTTCTAGACAGTAGTGACATTTAGAGTGACCACAACAACTTTCCAGAAGGAAAATTTGCTTTGCATGTATAAGGTGGACTGTGAGGGAAATCAACTCAAGTGTGGGGAAGTGCTAGCATAAGACATACGTCACACCAGCCATCTTCAAGTTGCTTTGATTTCAGTAGATTTCTCATGTTCTAGAGGATACAGGAAGAAATGTGATTGCGTCACCTGTCTTCTACAGTCTGGATCTTCATTCTAGCTCTATACGGACTCTTTCTCAAAGTTACAGAAGTAATTTAAGTCCTTGAGCTGTTCATTAACACCTCCTCCCAAGGTGTGAGGAGCCTTGTGGAAGAGGGAGCACTATACTGTAAGAGCCATAGATGGAACATGACTACAATAAAAAGAGGGTTTCATGGATACAACAGGGAAGCTTACATACGAATCCTTACCATTTACCACAGCATGCACAAGACCTGTGCAAGCTCAAACCAGACAAAATATCAGCATGGGGGAGGTGGGTGGCAGAAGTGGGTATGAAATTACACCCATAGCTGAGGAGGTCATGACAATTAATAGCAGCAAAGAAAGGAGGAGAGGAGAGAGGATGATGGAGAGAGGAGGAGGGAGATGGGGAGAATCTGTTTTCTTTAAGAATTTGGCCCCTGCCAGGTCAGGCATGTGCAAGTGGATGGCCACATATCTAAGAGTATAGGGACAGCATAAATTGGACTTGATGGTTTTAAAATCAATTATAAAAGAGGACACAAAATTGAGTGGGTGGGAAAGGATCTGGGAGAAATTTGTAGAAGGGCATGAATATGATCAAAATTACACTGTGTGAAATTCTTAGAGTACTAATAAAAAGTCAGAAGTAAAATAAAACAAAATTTGGCAATGAGTGTTAAAGCAGCCAGTGAACGATACCCAGGTAGTCTGGTCTGGCTTCTTCCCAGCAGTCTATATTCTTCCTGTTCTGTGTATATTAACTTATGCACAGCACCATGACGCATGCTCTTTAAACTCCCAAAGATGAGAGAAGATACGGAAAGATATTTGAATCTTGAAAGATAATTTCCCCAAGTTTGTACTTTTGGGGGTAAGTTATATCTTCTGAGATATAATTGGTATTGTGCAAATATTCATTATTCCCATTAGAATAATATGCCACTGACTTTCATAATCTTAGTAGTATGTGACACATATTGATTATGGCTATTTTAAGTCTCAAAATTTGACAGTCTAACCAAACTAGAGCCTAGACTTTGATCATTCATAGTTTAAGCAGTGTATAATAAAGGCTTGCCAATCAGAAATTACTCACATATTAGTTGCTCTTTAAAAAGTGTTATTTCTTAAATACACCTTTGCAACACAGGGAAAAATAATAAATTGATTTAAAAACAAACACTTTTCTGCTATGTGCCTCTATTTCTTAGTTGTGAATAAGTGGCTATAAAGTGGTTGAATGCATGAAGCCACAATATGTCTCCCTGTTCTATCATTAAAAGCTATTTGCAACATAAATGGGAATGGAAGGGTGGCGGCCAGAGGGAGGGAAAATACCTTTAAGATTATATATAAGGAATTATTTCCCAGCAAGGATTGGTTTTGCGAATGTAGGCTCCTTATTCCTATGTTATGGGAATCTTGAAGGGATTTCTAATGTTACAACCTCTTTCTATGTGGCACTGTATCACTAATATTAGCAACATGGAATCCATAACATCAGAGGCTAATGTTCCGGAGTTAATGAGGTGAGTCTGAGACACTGGGAGATGGATATACTGTAGGTACAACATCTCAAAACTAGCTTGGCAACCTTATAACTGAATTGAAGTGCAGATTTAGCTTTTATGTCTGTTGTTTAAGCTGTTGGCCAGGCATCAAGTCCAGCACTGGGCTGAGCTGTTCAACAGCAGTTCCAGAATGTTCTGAGGCAGTCTGCTCTGCATGTAAATTCCAAACAGAAAATATTTCAGACTGCGCAGGGAATGAAGATGATTAAGCTTTGTGGATAATTTTAATGAGAAGAAAAAGGCAAAGAGAGGAACACCTAATTGGGAATAATTTCATGTGTGTGAAGGGTGGAGAGGACGTGGGGACATGGGGTGTGTTTATGTACACAGTAGAGTTTGGAGAAAGGAAAGCCTGTTGGATTCAAAACACTGTTTATTTTCCACACAGCCCCCTTGCAATCAGTCATCAATCTACTTCTTTGCTTAATTAGGGAAGAAATGTTTTTAAACAGATTGGAAATGTAGGTGGTGGAATTATAAAAAAGCCAGTAATAGGTCTGCACCAAAGGAAGTACTTTTTCACCTTGAAACAGCAATTTGTTTAATAAGTAGTAAAGGTGGATGTTAACACATGAGAGACAAGATATGGCATTTTTGCTCATCTAACAGATGGCCAAGAGTATAAAGGTTCATTTAAACTTAAGATTAAACTCAGAAAAAAACAGATGACTCACTAATGTTTCTGTATTAAACTATCTTATTACTTATTGATTTCATTTTAGATTACAGTAATATATATGAGTGCATGTAAGGAGTGGAGTAAACACTACATGTTAATTCTTGAAACTGCATGTAATCTGAAGGTGTCATGAGACTCAGGTTAAAAGATAATTATATACATAGTCCAAATTGAAGAAACTGAAAAAGAAAACCAATCTACACATCACTCACAGCCTATATAATAAAGAGAGATTACAATATGAATAATCAGATAATAAGCACTCATGAAAGTGTGCTAACTTCTGAAGAGGAAGAGAAGAAAAGGAAGGATATGGAGGAGACTATAGTTAAAGTATGTAGTATAGCTAACAGAAATTGTCCTCATGATAATTGCCACCACTGTGTCTGTTGAATATATATATATATATATATATATATATATATGTATAATTATGAAATATAAATAATTTAGTTCCACAATCAGTACCCAGCAAATGTGAAGATAAGAGACTAGGGTGTTATCAGCTCTAAACAGACTGTCTATACCATATCCTTTCTTCACAAGGCTCATGGATCACTGTAGAAATAGAGGCAGAAAGATCATAAGAGCCAGAGCTGATGTCTATAGTGAAAAGTATTTGCTAGACATGATGGCATCCTTGCACATATGAACTCACAGGTACTGGACTGAGTGTACAAGTCTTTCATAAGATCAAGAAAGCCAAAATTCCAGCATTGACAGGGGAGAAGCTCATGAAGTCTTCTCCTAATCTGAGGAGCTATGATTGTTGATGGCTGCTGAAGAGGAAATTCAGTCATCATTGCTTGTTTGTTTTTGTTTTTGTTTTGTTTTGCTTTAGGAGTCAATCTTTGAAAGGCTACCCATATCCCCAGCAGATGCTACCATACTATATCCACATATATACAGACCTATAGTTACCACTAAATGGACTCCATGATTATTAAAGACAGGCAGAGCGAAAATAAAATTAGGAAGGCAAAACTTTTGGTAGGCTGAGGAAGAATTGGAAAGGAGGGGTAGATTGGTTCCAAACACATTATATGAATGTATAAACATTCAATAAAATATTTTTAAAGAAAACACATCAAATACAAGTATCCCAGTGAGTATTTTTAAAAAGCATTTCAATTCAGAAGTTAATAATGGCTAGCTACACTCCACCCCTCACCTGAGAGGGGTGGTCCCAGTGGCCCAGACGGACCACCTCAGCTACCACCCAGACCCATATTCTAGGCCTTGAGTTACTTCACCCTGGCATCTGCCCAATTTATGACCTGCTGGGGTGTGTGAAGTGACTGGTCCTATAGTACAATAGCTGCAGGATTTTTATGATTTGGGGCAAAGGGCAGAATGTCCTAGGAGAGTTTTTGTGAGGGTCCAGTGATGATCGTGTGCCAGAGACCAGACACCTCGACCCAGCCAACAACTCACTGCAATGAACATTTGTTGGTGGGATTGATTGGACAAAAGGGTATATACTGCATGATGTACTCAGCTCCCAAAGCCACTAGGACAAATGAAGGGTGTTGCAGAGATAGCCATGATGAGGGAGTGGGCTTATTTTTTATTTGTTTGTAATTAATTTGGGGGAGGTTTCTTTGGGAGGGACACTACTGGGGAAAGGAGCAGATATGGAAGGGCTGGAAGGTGATCAGGATTGAGGTAAATGATGTGAAATTCCCAAAGAATCAATAAAGCTTTATACAAACAAAACAAAACAAAATTTTAAAAATGACTAGCTCTTTTAGATTATACATTATATATGCTCTCCATTAAAAAAAGAAAAATATAATGAAATTTACAACTCACTTCAAACCAGAGACGATGGAAGCGTGGCGACACCTGAGTTGCATTCTTAAAGCACAGGAAGAAAACGATGGCCAAGCTGTAAGTCTATTCAATGACAACATTCTTAACATGGAGAGAAGATATTTTCACACAAGAACAGGGTTAGACCTCATCACCAGCAGTAGTCCACTATAGAGAATATAAACAAGTGGCCTTCCAGATATATCTCAGGTATAAACTGAAATTTCTGCTGATCTAAAGAAAATTTACACTGATGCGTTACTTTGCAATGACTTATTGATATTTGGCTATGCTATGTATATCCTCTCTGTATATCATACATATTGCAGGTTTAATAAATGAGATTTCTGTGTATGCCAAAAAAAAAACAAAAAAAAGAAAAAAAGAAAAATAAGTCCCATTCTTATAATTGTAGTCTCTAGTAAATAGAAAAGTGATATACCTTAGCCATAGAATCAAATACACAGTTCATACTACATCTTAGAAAAAATGAGTCAACCCTTTTCAGATGGGATTTTAACTGGTTTTGCAATTTTTAGGTAGCAAAATCTTCACTATGCTAGGAAAATGCATTTTCATTGAACTTGATCTGTAAAGAAAATGAAGAAGGTTTTATTTACTTGGGAGACACCCCATGAGCATTACAGAATGACAAATGAAGTTGGTCAATCTTGACTGTCAACTTGATGGGATCTATTGTTTTTATCTATGTTGTTCTGTTTATCAATAAAGACTCAGAAGTAAGATGCTGGGGTAAAAACCTGATACCTCAGGGGCCAAGAAGCAACTTGCTGACCTTCCTTTTGGCTGAAGACTCAGCAAGAGAACCTCTCTCCATTCATCCCAAACCCAAAAGGCTCTTGAGGAAGTCCCTCCCTACTTCTTCCTTTGCATCTTTCTATCCACATTCCTGGCTCCTCTGTAGTCTCTATGGCTAATTCCTGTCAACTAGTTGCTGGCTTCATTTTGGAGATCCTGCAACTAATGTTCCTCAGGACCAGTCTCTTCATATGCTCCAGCAGGTCTTAGATGGGCAGATGCCTGGGTGGACCAACCCAAAAACTAGGATGTGGGTCTGGGTAGGAGAGCTGGTCAGTCCAAGCCACTGGGACCACCCCCTTCTGATGAGGGGTGGAGACTAGCTGGCCATTATTAACGTCTGAGTTGAAATGCTTTTTAAAAATACTAACTGGGATGTTTATTAACCTTGATATAAGGTTAGTTTTATTAACACAGTCTCAGAATTTCACAGTGTAATCAAATATGCCACAACTGTCTGTAATTGCTTAGGAGACAAATATATTTGCATGGTTGTGAGGGAGTTTCTATGTTGGGACACTTGAGGTAGAAAGATTCTCCTTAAATGTGGGCAGCAACATTCCTTACAATTTATCTTTATTTATGTATCTGTGAGTGTTCCTGCGAGTGCAGTAGCTTTAGAAGCTAGAAGAGGAACTCTGATCCCCCAGAGCTGGAGTTACAGGTGGCTGTGAGTTGCCTGGCATGGGTGCTAGGAACCAAACTCAAGAGCCCCAATCTTTCTTATTCACTAAGCCATCTCTTCAGCCCCTTAAATTCTGTTTTTGAATACTATCAATAGTTTCTTCAAAGGAACTTTCCGAGCTGGTTGGTTGTATGGCTCACTGCCTGGCAAGCTTTGTTGTTGTTGTTTATTTTTTGCATATAAGGCATCCTGTCTTACATTTTTGTTTAATATTTGTTGTATGAAATAACATCTTTAAATTCAATTCTATTTTCCCTGGAAGAGTTTCTCCTCACTTGAAGAACAAACTGTGATTTCAATGACAAAGTACATCCATAACCTTTCTATGTAAGACCCTCTCCTTTCCTTTAATGCACACAGTTCTGGAACAGGACAATTTACACTTTTTACATGTTTTCTTTAGAAAAATATTTGATGGTAGCTATTGTGAATAAGGGACTGAGGCAGATTCTCTCATGATTACTGACAAAGCTCACAAAAGGAAGCAGAAGCCATTTAGCATCCTTTTTTCTAGATTTTTGTGCAAGTTGTGCATGCGTGTGTGTGTGTGTGTGTGTGTGTGTGTGTGTGTGTGTGTGTGTGTGTGTGTATGAGTGGCAGTGTATATGTGTGTATATGTGTATAGAAGCAAGGGGATAATCCTGGGTGTTATTCCTCAAGCCTTATCTCCTTGTTTTTGACCTAGAATTCACCAAGGAGATTAGAATAGTTGGTTTGAAAGCCCTGGGGATCCTCTTGTCTGTGTCCCCCACTGTTGGGATTATAAGAATGCAACCATATCCAGCTTTTTATGTCCATGCTGGAGATAAAATTTGGCTCGTAATGCTCACGTAACAAGCACTTTACAAACTCGGTCATCTCCCCATTCTCTTCACACTTCTTACAGTACACTTCCTAGACTTTGTCCTTGTGGAATAATATTCAATACAAAAAAGTTTTGTTTTTTTGTTTTTTGTTTGTTTGCTTGTTTTTGGTTTTTTTGTTTTTTTGTTTTTTGTTTGTTTGTTTTTGTTTTTTTTGTTTTTTTGTTTTTTGTTTGTTTGTTTTTGTTTTTGTTTTTGTTTTTGTTTTTTTGTTTTGTTTGTTTGTTTGTTTTTACACTCATGAGAATCAAGCAAGTGAACACAGCACCTTTCCTGAGGATGGAAACATTTTAGGCAGGCATCCAATATGAGAAAACAAAACAAGTTTCAACCACTAAAGCTACATTTTCAAATGAAGTTGTGCTGGTCCAAACTAAAACTTTAATATAAGGTTTGAAGATACACCATCATACATGAATGTTCAATGTCAACATGCATCTGTAGAACATGTGTTGCAGGAGAATTATCACTTCTATGTAAAATATTGGCTATCATTTGTGTGGTGGGGGTAAGGGAAATTTCTCCTTCCATGTTTTTAAAGTCTAGCATTATATTGACTTTAAGCAGGTGCTATTAAATAAAGGGGGGGGGAAGTAAGTTCAATTTTTAAAAGTTATCTTGAGTCATGCTTTTAAATTTAGCCCATGTATGTGCTTTCATGGGGGGAAGTTAGTTGACGAAAGGCTTTCTGAGCAGGGGTGACTGCAAAGCAGCGGCTCAATGAGGCAGCTTAATAAAGACTGGGTCGACCTCCAGGATGTTGGGGAGCGATGACCTTGAACACCCCAGACGACATGAAACTCCAGGTTATAGCTGACTGGAATCCTGAGGTTTTATTGGCCATGAGCCAGTCTGCAGTCTAACCACCCCAGTATTTTATAACATTGTAAAGACTGTATTGTTTGAAACTTTTCAAAATTTTACACACAATTTGGCAGTCTTCCAAAGCCATTTCCAATGGGCCAAAGCTATCAGCAGCCACCCACCTCCTCAGCCCTCGCTGCTGGAATAACGAAGCTCCATCAATGGAGACTTCTCTGAGAGATTCCATGCTGGAAGAGGCTGGAATACACAGCATCTTTGAAAGCCATAAAATAAAGTGTCTCTATATTGTACAGCTTTTATTTTATTTTTCTAAGATACAGAGGGAGTTTTTGAAAGTGGCAATGGGATGGGACAGGGCTTGGATTCACTAACTCAGCAGGCAGGCTTTCATTCATTTAAAAAAAAAAAGCCAAAGATATGCTTTGTCATCAACACTGTTCTTGCTTCTAGATATTTCTTATTGTAGGAATATTTCTAAAGGAGTCCAGTTCCATCTCCTTGCCCCTGCCATGTTTTTCCTTTGCTCCTTTATCCAGACATACAATTTATTTACCTTAGGGGCTGAGGACTGAAGTTCTTTTTGTAAAGCAAGCTTGATGCTCAATGTTCTTCCTTGATTCTTGCCATCTTAAAATGGATTATTTACATGATAGTGAGTATATATCAGCTGTTAGTATTGTAACCTTCTATGTGCTGGTCCTATTCTGGACGCATCACACAGTAGCTCCTGTCATCTCTGCAACAATTCTGTGAGGTAGTGATTAATGGAACCCTCCCTTTTTTGGAGAGAAGGCAGAGGGACGGGAAGATGAATGGTTATAAAATGTATCAAAGGATTTCCAGTTGCAGCTAGGAAATGAGCCAGAGTAAACATCTTTATATATATACAATTTTATAATTAAATAGTTTTATAATTATTTGTTTTTGAGACACAATGCATACTTCTCCCTGGAAATTACTTTGCAGCCTAGAGTACATTTGTGTACTTGTGGCAATCCCCCTGCTTCATCTTCTTGAGTGTTTGGCTACCATATGTCAGTATACTCAACTAACCACTTAAAAATACTTGGATATTTATTTTTGCTAAACCAATAGCCTAAACCACTAACCATTCTATGTGTTGATCACTCAGTTAGCTGTTCTTCCCTTTCATATGCTAGCTGTTCCCCAATGATGCAGGTGTATGGACGCTCTGATCGCCTGTGTTACCTGTAAAACCTACTCCTTAGGAAGAACATTGGTGCTGGCCTTTGTATAAGCTTATCTGTGGCTGCTGCCTGGAACTCCTTGTTCATGCCAAAATAAAGCAGGAGATAATCAGCTAATTGTGTCCATATATCAGAAATTTACTTCTGGATGTTTCATACAAGATTAAAATATAATTCAGTTAATTTGAATACTGCTTTTACAGTGAATTTTAGATTGAGATTTTTCTAAGAACCTCCATTAGTAATATTAAGGATTTCTTTCTTTCTTTCTTTCTTTCTTTCTTTTTTTCTTTCTCTCTCTCTCTCTCTCTCTCTCTCTCTCTCTCTCTCTCTCTCTCTCTCTGTCTCCCTCCCTCCCTCCCTCCCTCCCTCCCTTCCTTCCTTGCTTTTTTCTGTTTGTTTTATTTTTTGAGACAGAGTTCCTCTGTGTAGCCCTGGCTATCCTGGAACTCACTCTGCAGAACTAGCTGGCCTTAAATCAGAGATCTGCCTCGCTCTGCCTCCCAAGTGCTGATAAAGGCATGCACCACCACCACCCAGCTAGAATTCTTATGCTAAGCAGGCATTTAATCCTTTACTGCTTCATTAAAATAGAACCTAAGGGTTTGAGAGATGGCTCATTCACAAATGTGAGTACCCATTTAAAAAAAAAAAAAGTTGGTTATGGGTCTGTCAACAACCAAACACTGATAGAGCAGGTCAATGAATGTCCTCTTTGGACCTCTTTATAGGTGGGTGGGAGTGCATACATTTCCTATACACACCATCCATTAAGCAAATAGATAGATGAGTGAATAAATGAAATAAAAGTATATCACTCAGTGAGAGGATAATAGCACATCTGTAGTTCAGAGAAAGGAATCTATGAACCAGATTATGATAATTCTTTTCTGTGGGAAAAGCTAACTTCATGTCCTGATTTGCTTGTTCTGATTTAGAATATATCTTGTCTGGAGCTGGAGAGATGGCTCAGAGGTTAAGAGAACTGACTAACTGTTCTTCCAAAGGACCGGAGCTCAATTCCCCGCACCTGCATCCAGCTCATAATTCTCTCTAACTCCAGTTCCAGGGGATCAAGAATATAGCTTTTCTTTGTTTCTTAATTATTTTTTGTCTTCAGCAATATGGTGACTACAAGTTCTTTTGTCTTTATCATTCACTGCTTGCAACTTTCTTTTACTTCAGGTAATGTTATTTATTAAGGACCTTACATGAAAACAGAGTGGACTCCTTCCTATCCTTGCAGTGTTTATCCCAAAGGTGGGACCTAAAAAAGAAAAAAAAAAATGGATTTGACTAGTCTCCAGGGTCTCTTCAGTGAATACCTTTCTTTCAGGTGTTCTGACCTCTTCGATACATTTCTCTGAACCAAATGGTAACCAATGATATCAACAAGAGCCACAATTTCTGTAGGAATAACTGTCCAACATCATGAAGTCCCCATATGAATCTTCTATTCCAAGTTTAAGTAATTCATATTTCCAAACACCTCTTCCCTCATTTGCACAAATATTTAAAAGAATATCCACAATGAAATGCCCCCTTTGTGGTTAGGGATAGGTTTTGTAGAGAACTTAAGAGTGAGACTTAAATAAGTAAGTCATAATGATTATTCTTTGTAATGTGATTTAGATATGAGTCAACCCCTCCCGCAAAGGCTCAAGTGCTTCAGACTTGGTCCCACCTGTTATCATTATTGAGAGGGCACTGGACCATGAGGAATCTCATCTATCTGACAGATAAATCCCCTAATGGACTCATAACTCCTTTTTGTGAAGAGACAGGGCTCTGTTTGGAAGGTATAAGTCCTTGAAGGATATCTTTGAAGATGTCCATTGTCCTGTTTCCTTCCTCTCATTCTGCTTCCTAGTTGTCGTATGGTGTGGTGAGCAGCCTTCTTTGACCATATCCCTTTACTGAGATGTTTCTGCACAGCTACTGAAGTCAAACAACCATGATAGAAACCTCTGAAATAAATCTTTTCTCTCAAGTACTTGACACAGCAATAAAAACAGGGACATGGGTTGAATGTGTTAATTTCCCAGGAAGAAGATACAACGGTTCCTGGGAAGATGTCAGGAATCATGAAGTAATGAAATGGTGAGCACAGTATTGTAGTATTGTGTATGGTGGCATTCATGAGATCAATAGGTGTAGAAGCTGAAATGGGATATATTCTAAAACAACTATGTGAAAAACCCAGATTTTACATGGACAAAAGCAACTGTGATATAGCTTATTGATAGAGAGAAGAAAAAGGGGGAAAAAAGCTTCTGTATTTCACTCTGGTGGGAAGGCATTTTCTTTAAAGTTTTCCTAATATATTCATATTCAGGTAAAACACATCCCTGATGGAGATAAAGCACAGATTAAAGCCTCCATTACTGAAGGTTTACACTCACTGAAATACAATATGGTCCTTTAAGATACTGTGAGTAGGGGAAGGATTAATCCCCAAATCCTTCAAACGTTGATTCAGCACACACTCTCAAGCAGCAGGCCAAATGAGTGTTACCAGCACAGGCATAAGATAGTAACTCTAAACCTCTATTAACAATCCCTCATATTGTTTCAGGGCTTCTACAACAAGCCAACTAGGAAACCAAACCTCAATTCTGGTGGCGGGTGTGATTTGTAAGTTGTTTTTCCATAGTGATTATTTTGTCAGGCTAAGCCTTGCTGCTGCATAGAGGTCTGTGGAAGCCCGGAGTGCACCAGGCTGTGTTTGCCATGCTAAATCAGGGATCACTGCTCACTGAATGAAAATCTTTTTGTTGTAGATGGAGCTTGAACAAGAAACATATCCACTGGGTTGGATAAAGAACACTTTGAACATTTGCTTATTACAGCAGTCTCTAAACATTGGTGTGGGAGTGAAGCCCACAATTTTGTTTTACGTTAAATACTCCTAAAAATCAAGAGGCTAATAGCACCAACTAAGGCCAGTTATTTTTCTGGCAAGGAGCATGTGAGTTTCCTCTCTCTGCTAAGCCAGTAAAACTGCTGTGTCAATTTTCCTATTGGGCCAGCTGTTGGATGGCATCTTGATAGTCCCAAAATAGCCAGATGAGAAGTGAAAACTTTATTCAGTCAGAGAGGCACCGCCAAACAACAGAACACAACATATTATAAGTTATCAAACTATTTCAGCAGGTTTCCTCCTTCTAGCTACGTTTTTGGTATTGTTTAGATGCCAAAGTGGACTTTACTCATGTGATATTTCTCAGACACAATTGTGAGATTCAGCACAGAGCAAGAGAGTCAGCATCCATCCTATGTTCAAAGTGGGTCTGGTTCTGTGCTTTGTTCATTTGTTTGTTTGTTTGTTTTATTTTAGACTAAAATGGCTCCTTATTGTAAGTCTTGTTAAAGCACATATACTATGTTATAAAACCCTGTTTACACTTTCTTAGAGCAGGCTATCAGCTGGCTGTTTTTCTTCTTTGTCTATTTCTGTGTAGGTGTGTGTATGTATGTGCACATGTGTGCTTGTGCAGGTGGAAGCCTGACTTTGTGGTCAGGAAACATCGTTGATTATTCTTTTATCTTATTCAATGAGGCATGATCTTTCAGCTAATCCCTGCAGCTCTCAATGTGGCTCATCATGCTAGCCAGCTTGCTCTATGACTCTCTGGTCTCTGGCTTCCAAGGCTGGAAGTAGAGGTGAGCTGCCATGATCACCTGGCATTTACTTGTTGCTGGGTATCCAGACTCCAGTCCTGACACTTGCACAGCAGGTGCTTTATCTTCTGAGTCATCTTTCCAGCTGAAGTAGTTTTTATAGACCTAAATGTCGCGACCGCCTCAACCAGCAAGGAAGACACACCAGGCTCTTCTTTCAGCGGTTTATTCAGGAACCTTGAACAATCTTCTGACCCCAGGGAAACCTGCTCACAGCCTTAAGTAATCACTGGGTAGCCAACCCTGATACGCCACGTGGGCACTACCAATAGGTCCAGGTGTGCGGAAGCAAGCCAGATTCTCAGCCTTAGCCAAATATGGAGTTGTTTATCACAGAGAGCGCTCACTGGTCGGGAAGTCAGAGGACGGAAGCTGGCGCCATCTTTGAGGTGTGGCTGTACGCAGCTCTCTACACCTAAAACAACGATATTTTCAGAAATAGCATGTATTTCTCAATAGTAACAACCATACTGCATATTCTACTGAAATTCTTGAACAACTATATATTCATGTATAGTTTTGCAGTGTTGGGGATCAAATTTAGTATAGGAAAAAAGAACATGGAGTTGGGAGTTCTTGCCTCGTAGGACTGAATTCCCTGAAGAAGAATTTATCTATGAATGACATGTATTTTAAGATTGTAATAGCATTTGACATAATAATATACTGGGATTGTTACCAATGTAGAAAAGTCATCATGTGAACATAGACAAAGGCTTTGTTGAGGACCTGTGGTGTCAGTGGGTACCATCACAAAAAAAAAAAAAAAAAAAAAAAAATAGGGTCCATTGGCCCTTAAAAAGGAGACAGAGGATTTCCCAAGGGGGGGAACAGTCAGGTACCTAGGTGGGAATGGAACACTCAAAGCCACTGGCCTGGAATTTTCTCCATTTTAATTTTGGAAACCCTGTGTGCCAGGAAATCCTTCTATTCCAGCCAAACTAGGATTGTAGTTTTGCTAATAGGTGCAAAGGGACATGGTAATGTCATGAAACAGTGGGTGGTCTAACCTGGAAGGCTTCTTTTCAGTGAAAATGGCATGAACACTTAGGGAGAAAGAAATGCGATTTGCATCATGTGTCAAGGTCTTTGATGTTAATATTGAAGTAATTGAAATTAGTCTATGTTCAGGAATGGGAATTAAAAAAAATCATTTAAAAAGAGTACCTAAAACCTACAAGACTTTTTGCTGAGGGTTATTGAGATGACTCATAATTAAGAGTGTTTGCTATTCATCCAGAGGACTGAAGTTTGGTTCCTAGCACCCATGCTGGGCAGGTCACAACTCTAGCTCCATGGGATCCTAAGCCTTTCTTCTAATGGACTCTGTGGGCCCCTTTATTTTTTGTGAACATGTCCACAACTAGATACATAAAATTAAATGATGATGATGATGATGATGATGATATAATAAATAATTTTAAGAGATTTTTGTTTAGAGATGAAGTTATACCCTGTAGATGTATGTAATCATTGAATATTTGAATACACATACAACACACACACACACACACACACACACATACATACACACACACACACCTGCACAACCTATCTTTCTAATGTTGAGTAACAAACCCATAATCTTGTACATGCTATGTCAACACTCTGTTACTGAGTATACTTCTAATACTCAGAAAGCCAGGTTGCTATTGAATTTGTCATCTTCCTATCTTCATCTCCAAAGTATTGAGAGTATAGGCATAAACTAATACTATTTAACAAATATTTAAGTATTACTTATTGTCTACTACAATCTCTTTTATTGGTAATGTATCAATAAATATTAGTAATGGGCTTCATTTTCATGGTGAGTATGTTCTTTTGGTGGGATAAAAGGAAACCAGTAATTTTAGTGTGATATGTCAAGATAATAGATACATGAATCAATCAAAAAGACTAGAAGTAGATATACCAACAAAAACATATTTTGCATGTGTGTGTGTGTACACATATGTGCATTCACAGAGGCCAAAAGAAGGCATCAATTAACCCAGTGCTGAAATTGTAGACAACTGTGAGCCAGCCAATGAAGGTGCTATGAATTAATCTTGAGTCATTTGCAAGAACAGGACACTGATTGTCCAGTAAGCTCCAGGGATCCTCCCATCCCAGCCTCCCCAGCTTTGTGAATATTAGCATGAACTGCCCCATAAAAGCATGAGCTTTTTATGTAGGGGTTTAACCAAGTCACATTCTCTGCTCCTGTATTAACTTCTAATATGTAACTGTGTCTTCTCCGTTATCCCTTTACGTTTGTTTTTCCTTAGTTTATGTGTTGCCTTTCACTTACTTACTGTGTTTCATATTAGGTAAGGTCATTATTGAACTATATTCTTCATATTCTTCTCACAACCCTGAAATACCTATGTGATCCATTTTACAACACAGTAATCTTTTTGGGTCAAATAAAGAGACAATGCCTTTTTAAACTCCAAAATCCAATATTTGAAGTCACATGGTAGTCAAAAACTCTTCTGCAAATTTCTCTGACGTTTGATTCCCAGCACCCACATAATAGCTCACAAGCTGAAATTCTGGTACAATACAAAGAGTATTGCATTGTTGTGGTACACATGCCTATATGTAGGCAAAACACTCATATGCAGAAATTAAAAATAAATAAAACTTTTTAAATATGTCCAGCTCAAAAGATTAACAGACATGTTAAAATTTTAAAAAGATGTTTGTCAAATGAGCAAAGTGTCCTCCAACTTAAATGTCTCAACAGTGGTGAGGAAGTGAGTATATAAACAACTCCTTATTTGGAGGTGAAGGAGGTGAAAGGGAATAACCATATTTCTGTTGCTACAAGGAGTATAGCAAGATCCCTGTGATATCACCAGTGACAAAGATTATCATCTCCCAACTCAATGGTTTACAATCCGTCTCTAAGCAACCTTAATAAAGCTGCATTAAGGTATGAACTGGGGCATGTAGCTTTATAAAAGTATACAACATCTAAAGAGAATTGTTGACAGGAGTCTTGATCCATTATGATTCATTGCATGCTTTCTTTTCTACATTCAACCAAAAAACTGTGTTTGCTTCTCCATGTCTGAGAGGAGCCAGAGCTCATTCTCACAAGCCCTTGCTGTGAACAGAGACCATCAGGCCACCTCCGAAACAGCAATTTGTGGGCTCCTACTTTATGCAATAATGACCTTGGCTTGTACAACCCAAAGAGAATGCGTCCCAGCTCATGAAGTCAAGGTAGTGTGGTAAACAGAGACCGTGCCAGCTGGATGGCATTTTGACAGCCTCTGCATATGAAGCATGCGTGGGCTGAGCATGCATATCCGCAGCTGTGTTTTGGTGTGGACAGCTCAGGGCCTGGGTGAGAGCTATGTCATGGAACCATTAGTTTCCCAGTGGCAATGTCTGGTGTTCATTGTCACCCACCTGTTGAACTCCTGAAAAGACTCTAAAACAAATTATCTTAAGACAAAGACTGGTCAGTATCATAGAAATAGAACAGATATAAGCTGCTTGGCGAAGGAGCTGCATAAGACATTTTTACGATATTATTATTGTTGTGATAGTGGCTGGTTTCCACTACAGGGTTTCTTCCACAGTCTTGTCCACTTACGTAGAACTGCCTAAAAGTGTCCAGAACTTCCTTCCAGACAGACTTCATAAACTCTTATAATATTTGGTGCTCTAACTCTGAATGTTGTCTGGTTATCAGTTTACCTTAAGGCTTTAAAATTCAGCTGGATAACTTTGGAGTTTTAAGAACAAATACAAATATTTTTGACATCTCTAAATAGATTTCTCTCTTTCTCTGTATGCATACACATATGCATAGATACTGTTGGTGATTTCGTACATGTGATGATTTGTGTGAAGGAGCATGCATGTGCAGACAATAGTTCACAGATGTCAGTTCTTGGGGGGTGGGTACCATGAACCTTTTTTTTTGGAGATAGGATCTTTCTTTGGGTTGATGTTCACTGACTTTATTCTCTAGGCTGACTTGCCTGCTACCGGCAGAGTTTCACCTGTCCCTTGTCCCCTCGGTGCTAGAATTCCATCACACCCAGCTTTCTCACTGTGATTATGAAGATCAAACATGGGGTTGTTCAGGAATGTGATACGCACTTTATTGATTATCTTCACAGCCCCATATTTCTATGGGAGGCAATCCACTGTGGCCTGCAATAATAAGCTGCATATCCATTGGCTGAAGTCTCATATGTGGGAGAGAGGAGAGAGAGAACACCTGAGCTTTCACGCTTCAGTACGTGAAGGTCATGAAAGAGTTGCCATGATAAAAAGTCATGCTTGTGTAAGAGTTATCATGGTTAATGAATAATCTAGGAGCATACTGTATTTAGTACATCAGGCATACAAAATGCTCAATAAACACGTAAACAAATTAACTTTTTTTTTTTCTTTTCTGCTGTTCTGAGTTCCCAGAAAATCCAAGTGGCTGCAAAATGCTGTGTTTTTATTTATAAAACCAAGATGTGCCTGAGAAGCTCTGATACTTTCATAGAGCAGGTGCCATTGAGATCCACCTTCAGCTGTTCCTGACTATGGCTCATACACTTCTTTTCTGTGGCTTCGGCCATCAGTTACTTTGCTTAAGATGGTGCCATGAGGAGAGTGTTACATGTCAAAGAACAACCAGATGGTTAGCCTTTCAAATACCATGGCTAGCTTGAAAATTGTTGAGGAGTGTAAAATGAAGACCAGATAAAGACAAAGACAGATGCACATGTGGCACTTTATAGCTAGCTCTAGCCAGGAGTTATTGGTCATACACCATGAGGCTCTGCACATTGCCCTCTGTAGTCCAATAGGATTTTATTTTTAGACATTTAAAACTTGGATTGTGGACCTAACCCATTCACATAGCTTCATGCAAGAAATATGAACTTGGAAACTTGGGCTATGTACCTTGGTTCTTTGCAAGCCTTTTGATTCTCAGTTTCCTGTCTTTGTAGCAGCTTTTTAAAGATGGTATTACATCTCAAGGGCCTAATTCATACTAGCATGAGCTTATGATGGATAAAACAAATGTGAGATCTTGTAATAAATAAATAGCACCACTTCATATGAACCAGAACACTAAGAGAGACCTGAATATAAAATACAGTATGGTTGGAAATATAGGACCATGACTGTGGAAAGAAAAGATGCACCATGAAAAGTTCAGGAATATGACTTAGCAAACATCCCAGACCAAAACATACTTTAAAAAGGGAAATGTACTCATGGAAGTAATTTCTGACTTGGGATTTGTATGTCTAAAGAACTCACATTCATTTACATGGACCCACACTAGACCATGCAAAATAACCCTGCTACTTACTATGTCAATGTTTGTATAATATTTGACAAACAGATGCATAAATATTTTTATAACTTTCATTTATTTATTGTCTGGGAAGCTCATACATGTACAGAATGCATTCTGATCATATACATCCCACTGCCTCCTATAACTCCCCTCAGATCCTCAATCATGTCTCCCTCTCAACCTCTTTTAATTATTTAAATATTTATTTACTCACCAAGTCCAATTCATGCTGTCCATATATACACATGTGTTAGATCATCCATCAAGGCATGGGGAACCTACCAGGAGTCACAGTCCTAAAGAAAAGGTGACTTTCCATCCACCAGCAGACAACTGCCAATAGCTTCTCAGTTAGAGGTGGGAACTCAGGAGCCCTTTTCTATCCATGCTAGAATTTCAACTGGCTTGTTCTTGTACTGGTGTTACATAAGCAACCACAGCTACTGTGAGTACATGTGTGCAACAGTCCTGTCATGTTCAGAAGACAGTGTTACCCAGCACTCCATCCCATTTTTCTGTATCTTATATTTGCACCCTTTACTGTGAGGTCCCTTGAGCCCAGAAGGAGTGACCAATAGTTGTCCCATCTCTGACCAAACACTCATGGTTGGTTATTCTCAGCCATTTCAACAATAATGCATTTCTGCACTAACTACTAACCAGAACAAATATATGGACATAAACAGAAATATTTAGAAGACACTTTGACCACATATCCATTTAGTAAAACAATATCACTAGGTCCTCCCTTAGAACCTGACTTCCCTAGGCATGGTTTCTGACCATGTTATAGCACCAGACATAAATTCATTCTTACATAGCAGACCTCGGAACTAACCAAGAGAATGGTTGGTTACTCCCATAAATTGTCTTGCCACTACTGCACCAGTGAGTACATCTTGCTAAGCAGGCTGACACTGTAGCATGCAGGTCTAGCGATAATAACAATAACTGGTGCCCATGCATTGTTATCCTTTTGATAATACTGTATCTCAGAATAAGGACAAATGTAGAGATTATGAACCACCATCAATGTTTAGTAAATGAAGTAAATCTTTATCATATCAACAAAAGGGAATGAGCTAAAAACACTCCTTTCTGAGAGGCTGAAATATATCTTTCAGTGAATTGTATTTGGTTTTCAGAATGATTTGAGATGGAATCCTAAAATTTATCAGTCCTTTTTTTTTCTTCCTGTCTTTAGATGTGCCTTTATCAGGAAGCTATGTATCCTGTGTTGAAATGAAAATTGACTCAGTTATTGTTACAATATTGGATGTGAATTTATGTGGATTTATGTTATGCATTGAAAGCATGCTTTGTGAATGTATTTGTATACATACATACATACATACTTATATCTGGATCTCATTATGAAATTATCTGTGTTCTTGAAGCTTCTCGCAGTTTTATACCTTCAGCTCCCCCACCTATCATACACTTAGACATGTGTTTTTGAGTGTTGTGGGCCAGCTCCCCTCTATGCCCACAACTTGCTTTAGTGAACATCCTATGATCCTGACATCATCCATTTCCTGGGATCTCCACTGAAATGCAGTCTTCACTTTCCTGGCTTTGTGCAATAGCCTTTCAAAGCTTCTTGACGGGGAATCCAATCCTGCCACATATCTGACACCATTAGATCTTTAGAACCTTGGTTTAAGCTTCCATGACCCCTTCATTCTTACATCTCTCATGCCTGTAGAACCAGTATCATGAGGACAGGACTGCCAATTTATGCTGCTATACTGAGATGTAATCTGCCCTTGCCCCTAGACCATTCAGGCAGTGGCTCTAATATACTGCCAAGGGTACCCCAGGAAAACACTTTCCTAGGTGCATTCTCTGTTTTTTTGTTTTGTTTTGGCTTGGTTTGGTTTGGTTTTTGTTTTTGTTTTTTTCTTTTTTTCTTTCCCCTCTCAAAAAGAAATGTATGAATGCGCTATTTGGAGCACTTGGTCAGGGGAGACTAGCCCTTAGGACAACTTTCCGATTGGCCTAGTGTCTAGAGCTAGTATTCTCCTCTATCATCCAAATCTCTTCAGCAAACAGAGTTGCCTTCTCTGCTCCCTTCTTTCTGTAACCAGCCTGCACCTTTTACATATTCAACATTCTCTTGCTGCATATCTGAATAAGAGCAGTGAGATATAGCATGAATGCCACTCTTCATTTGAAATTTCTTTTACTGAAGAAATTAGTTTATTTCTTTTGAATGCAGGCTCTCCCAAGTTTTTAGTAAAAGCGCAGAACTCGCCGGGGGTTGACCCCTTTAATCCCAGCACTCGGAAGGCAGAGGCAGGTGGATCTCTGTGAGTTCAAGGCCAGCCTGGTCTAGAGAGCAAGTTTCAGGAAAGGCGCAAACCTACACAGAGAAACCCAGTCTCGAAAAACTAACTAAATAACTAAATAACTAAATAACTAAATAAATAAAAGTGCAGAACAAAGCCAGATTTCTTTTCCAGAATATATCAGGAATAGTCTCTAGCTCAGCTTCTGAAGATTTCTTTCTTCCACTGTGAAACTTCATAAGCCAGGCCTCCACTGTCCACATTCCTGCTGGCATTATTATCTTCCAGAGCCCACTAAACTGACTTACTAATCTCTGCCCATTACCTGCTAGAGCTTTTCCATCTTACCGCTTCAAACTTCTTAACATTACACCTGTAAACTGGTTCCAAAGTCTGGGTAAAACAAAGTCAGGGTTAATCACAGCAGCAGCCTGACTCCCTAGGGTACCAATTCTCTTTTCTTATTGCTGTGTCATAATGCTTGGCCAAAGCAAATTGAAGAACGAAGGGTTTGTTTTGGTTCACAATTTGAGAATGTAGTCAATCATGGTGATGAATTCATGGTGGTAAGAGCCTGAGACCGCAACTATATCTTTGAAATAGAGGTGAATTCTGGGTCTCAGTTTGCTTTTTTCTCTTTGCTCAGCCCAAGACACAAGCTCATGAGACAATGGGCCACCAATACTCAAGGTGAGTCTTTTACCTCACTGAAACTTTTTGTTAATACTGTTGTTAGATGTAGCAAGAAGTATGCTTCCGTGGTGATGCAGTGAAGTTGATGATGAATATTAACCAGTATACCTGGGAAGCTCTTGACTCCCTGCATTGTGGAAAGATAAAATATCAGAGAACAATAAAGTTTAATTACAGTGAATAACCCTGGTACTCGGCTATAAATTTTATTCTTTATATCAGTGAAAAGCAGGACCACACTTCTTCATATTTTATTAGTGTTAGTTGCTAGGAGCTAATAGGTATGCTTTAACATTGGCCTTTGTACAAATTATCAATTTATGTTCTATCTATTAGAAAAACTTTACTGTCCACTAATTACTTAGTGATCTTTCAGAAACTCTTTCCCTTCTAAGTGGAGGTGAGCTACAGTGAATATTTTTGTAAGCTTCAGCCAACATTCACTTAAATATTTCATTATTTATATTTTTGCAGAGGAACAAAACAGAAATATTTTAGATTGTTTACATATATTTTACAAAGGCTAGTATGAAACTATGAATTACTGGTGTTTATTTTATCTCTGGGATTATAGGGCCATCAGGATATCAGCTATTATTAGTTGATTGTTTAATTACACCTAACTTTAACCTAATGAGCTTCCTCATCAATCTCCCTTGTTTTCCTCTAAACTTCTTGAGATTGTATAATCAGCCAATTATAATTGTCTGAGCCTGTGCTTGTTGAAGAAGCAAAAGCTGGAAGCCAGAGAGAAGAGTTAAAAACATGGCAACTTGGCTTCTTTTTTAAATAATAATTTAACATTTAGTATAGTGCAAAATACATTTATTCTCAATGCATCAAGAGCCCATAATTACAGAAAAGTTCTTTAGTTACAATTATTATTCACAGAGCTGCTCATGTTCAGAACAAGAGCTGAAAAATCAAGAATGTAATGGTTTGTAAGAGCCGAATTGGTGTGCTCTGGTTTAATGTAACGCAGCCTGAATCAGCACCATCACACACTACCTACAGATGGCTTACAGATTAAAACTGACAAGCAACACTTTCAACTATATGGCTTTGTCCTTCTAGAACTTCACAGGAGGGAACAATGAATTAGAACCTTTGAGAAAAGACACTGGGTGATACACGAACCTATTAAAATGTTATTTTTTTTTCCATTTTGAGTTAAGACTTTTCTTAAATGATTGTTCTTTTTTTCCTTTCAGTAAATGTCTATTATAATACTGTTTGAGAAAAGCTGGTAAAATACAAAATAAATAGCATTTGACAGAGGAATCAGAAGATTCTCTTTACAGTGAGGTATGTGAGATTCCTGATGGCAGTTGTTGTTACTACTGAATACTTGATTTATTAGGTTCACTAAGATAAGCCTAGAATTGTCTATAGTGTTTTTAAGTCGATAGAATTTAACTGTGATATTTACTTCAAAACTGAAACAGTAGAAAATGCAAACCATATTAGCACCAATCAGTCATTCATGCTTATTACAGTACTTGTGTGATCTGTCTTTAAAAGAACTGAATAGCCACCATCAAGAAATAGTGCTATTGGGACTAGGAGACAGTAGAGTGCATGAAGTGATTGTCACTCAAGCATGAAGACCTGCATTTGGTTTTTCAGACTCCACATAAAATCGGATTTATGGCAGGTGACTATGATCCTAGCCCTCAGGAAGCAGACTGGAAGATCCCTAGAGCTCACTAGCCTATCTATTTGTTGAGTACCAGGATCAGTAGAGACTGACGAGGAAGACACATGATATTAACCTCTGGCTGCTCCTTGCACAAGTACACTCATATAGACACCACATACAAATGCACCCCCACTGAGATATGATGCCCTTAATTTGACTTTACTCAAAACATTACTACAATAAAGAGTGCGGTCACTCTCCTGTTGTAGTTCTGAATGTGAAGTGAGGAAACAAAAAAAAAAGTTCATTTCAAAAGTGGTTTCAGAAGGAAGTAAGCAGATGAAGCAAACTCTCAACATGCAAATAGTGATTGATTGGTAAGGAAGGAAATTTGTGGGGAATTTGTTTTACAGGTTGCAGTGACTGAGTAGAATTCTTTCCAGAAAAAAAGGCTAGAAGCACACACACACACACACACACACACACACACACACACACCACCACCACCAACAACAACAACAACATAAACAACAACCACAAAGAAAATGTCACCTGAATGAATCACACACAAAGCCAAACCATATCACATTCTATCATCAATACAACATATTTGATCTTTGGCAAGTCATCTTGTGCTCACATCTCATGTGTGTCATGTATATTCTTCTCAGATCCTCCAGAAAATATTATAATATAATTCTAATAAAATATATCTTTTTATATAACTCATTTATCTTGGATAATATTATGAAATTAAATATATATTATCTCTTCATTAGATAAGTATTCATTTCATTTCATAGGCCAAAGGCCTTTGGTTGATATGTGCAGATGGGATATACTTGAACATAGTGATTGTCTTCCTTAGGGGGACAACCTAAGTCATGTGGTTTCAAAACCTTGAAGCCTAAGTTAAAATTATCAAGTGAATATTAATAGGGGTCTATTAACTGTGCTTCAGAATGCTCCATGCCAAAGTGGTTCATCATAATACCATAGTATGTGTCAAGAGAAACTAACAATTTGGAACTGTGAAAGCCCTGTATTGAGCTGTTCTAACTGGAAATAAATATGATTTAATATCAGATTTTTGAAGCCTATTAGTTAATTTTACTACTTACTTCTTTACTGCAATAAAAAAAATCACAATTTTAATGGTGTTTATTCTTTATTTAGAAGCCATAGTAGTTCCATTAAATATTACAACAATGGGGATATATATGTATATTTACACACAAAAATATATATAAGATTAATTTACCCAGAGTGACCTTTTAACACAAAATTTAATGTCTTGTCAAGGTAATATAAAATACTGTATTCAGATTCCTCAAAATTTTTTCAGTGATTCTTATTTGAAAATATTAAGGAAAAATGTTTATCTCCTTCAAATTATAGAAGGGAGGAATGCTGTCTCTAAACATTTCAAGTAGTTTGATCATTTTGTTGTTATGTTTGGGGAATTGGCCAGTGTGTAAATGGAAAATAAGAGAGGTGAAGACACAGCCTCCTGGCAGCATACATTTTCCAAAGTACCAGCTGTAAAGTATGATAGTAAGTTATTAATCAATCTTTGTTTATCTTAGTATTAGAGATATTCTCTATTGAATTTCTTTCAGACCTCATAGAAAAACCCTTCCAAACCTTCCTTAGGAGGCTATACATGTAAGTAATAATCAGCATTTGTAGAGTTTCCTCCTTGGCCACGTAAAAATTCCCCTTGGCTTTGGAGAGGATGAAGTCTTCAGAGAGGGTGTCAACTGTGATTTATTACAAAGCTGACTTAATTCTCCCTCGATTTAAAGGCCTTGCCTACAACATAATCACTTTCTTTGCCCCCCACCAAGGTAGCTGCTTAGACCGTGATTCTCAAAACAGCTTCCACCAGACCCTGGCCATGCTGAGATTTCAAATGTTTACTTTGGAAATTTTTGTTTCAGGAGTTGCCTGCATGATGTCTAATTAGTCAAGTATGGGTCTCACCCAAGAAAATTTCAGCATGAAAAATGCAAGTGTGTGTGTGTGTATGTGTGTGTGTGTGTGTGTGTGTGTGTGTGTGTGTGTGTGTGAGCATGATCTATAAAGATCATCTGTATAAATGTTATATTTGGACAGTTATGAGCAGAGAGAAGTCACAAAGCCAGCCTTTTGTAACCTGTATCATCTGAAGGATTCTGCCCTCAGTGAGTTCACTGTGCTTTTATTTGGAGAACCATAAACTGAATTAACAGAACCTGGATATTGTTTTGGGATAACCCTGTGTTCTAGTTTGACTCTATTTCTGTAATAAACATCAAGGCCCAAACAACCTGAAGAAGGAAAAGGTGTATTGCAGTTTGTATTTCCACGGTACAATCCATCATTGAGGGGAAGTCAGAGCAGGAACTTAAGCAGGACAGAACTGAAGTAAAAATGGTGAAGGAATGTTGCTTACTCTCACTCTGGTCCATGCTCAGCTAGCTTTCTTACATAGCTCAGACTCATCTGCATAGTGATGGTGCCCCCGCAGTGGGCTTGGCTCTTCCACATCAAGACAATTCTTACAGACATGGCCACAGGCCTATGCTGTCTGCTTAATTCCTCAACTCAGAGTCCCTCTTCCCAGGTGATTCTAGCTCAGTTCTGCCACATTTACAATAATAATCTTACCAGTTCAGCCCACATTAGGTAAAAGAGGGAAAGCAAACCTAAATTCAATATGTAGGTAGCTAAGAAAGAAGAGAGGATGGGTCTACATGGTCCCTGTGACACCATCTTCAATCATACAGACCATTTGTTCACCACTGATCTGGTCTTCTCCATAACTTCTGTAGATGGTAAATAAAAGTTGGTAGTTCAAGCCAGAGTTGTAACATTTGAGGTAATGGTTTTCTTGTCCTGTTCTTAATGTTATGATCCTTGTACTACAAAAGCTTAATCATTCTGTTATGGGCCACAACTTCTGCTCAGTACCACCTGAGACTTTTGCAACAGAATCTGTTTCCTCCCAAACAGCTGTCAGTTTTGCTTGATTTCCTTCTTTAAGATTACATACTCAAAAATCAAACACTCTGTACTTTCTACATGTCTCAGTGGTGTCCATTCAATGTAGGAAGCTACTTCATTTCCCTTCTGAAAATATTCTGATTTATCTAGACACTAGTGTTTCAGCATTACCTGATAGCTTCATCCCAGAAGGAATTATTACCCATGAAAAACAGATTTTCCTGATACTGCTGAATCTTTATAAACATGTATGTTCTTTTCAACAAACAAAATGTCATTGAAGGCATAGGAAAATGATGGAACATTGAAAAAAGTGCACCATTATTGGGGGGCAGTGCTGTTGCTGTTACATATTAAGTCATATAGCTAGGAATATTCTAAGTTTATGTTTTCAATTTTCTCAAAATAAAATTTTTCACCCTTGAAACTATTACATAGTTGGATCACATCATCCAGTGTTGTTCAGGGACTGGGCTTTAAACACCAATTCTTAGCAGTATCCCTGATATTTAGTCAGCAGACAGATATCTTATGTGGATTTATGACAACCACAGATGTCTCTGTGCATGGCCAAATGACCCTTGTAGGGCAAAGATTGTACTCAATAGAGAACAGCCCATATAAAGAGACAAGATTAGCTATACTAAGTTTGTGGCTGATATTAAAATATGAAATTTGAGCTTTATATCAGCATGATAGTTCTATGTTGAAATTCAGGATCAGCAGTTAGATCACATATGGATCTTGATTGGTGTAATGAAGAATCCATGAGTCTGAATATGAGGAAAACAGGGTCACTTGCAGTTAAACCCTAATATGAATTAATGTACAGGCATGGAAAGTCAAACACCTCTTGAGTTTTGATATTCCCAAGCAGATAGCCTTAATGATTTCCTATTACCAGGCTTTAAATTTCTAACTTAGGAAGAAGTTTCTAAATTAGAATGCTGATTTTCTTGTCCTTTTTATACATGTGTAGGGATGGTCATTGAAATGCCTTTTATAACAAGATTCCATTGGGAAGACCTTTATCAAAATCTTTATCACATGGGGCCATTTCTAGGCTGACCATGGGCTTTGCAAAAGAAAATGACCGAACAAACAGCATATACAGTATCTAAGCTGCCAAGCCCCTGCCTACTCAGATATCTTTCTGTCTTCATTATCTATCTGGTTGGTTTTATTTCTCAGGATAAATATCTGCTCTATTAGAGATCATTTCATTCATAAATGTAAACTCACTTTTGTTAATGCTTTTATTGTCTTGAGAAATTATCTGTTACTCAAATCATCCCATTCAATACTTATAGATGTTAGCATTCAAAATTTCTTTCCATAGTAATCACTTCTACCATACTGATGCTAGTAGCCATGGACTTTATAGCTTAACAGATTTTACCCTTTGATGATGAAATACCTCCATTTCTTAAAGGCATCGATAGGGAGGTGCTGAAACACTACCCATCCTCAACAAAATAAGGAACTAGCAGTAATTTAACCTGATTTTTTTTTAAAAATGAGGACAATCTTTGCCAGACCTGTGGAGTTTAGGCATTAATTTCAATTAGCAGGGACTTTGTTGTGTTCTAAAGAAAACAATGAACTTATGATCCAAAGATACCCATACTCTTCTGAAACTGTTATATATCTAGAATAGCTCATGGTATATAACTTAAGGTGAATGAAAAATGAAATTTTTGGTGAACACGCACTCTCAGAATTACTGTATAAGACAACATGGCTGATCTATAGCCAGGGAGTTTATATCCATCTTTTATGAGTCTTAGAATGATTATGCAATAGTTAAAGGTGTTTTTGTTATACACATGATATGAAGTACTTACCACAGCTCAGGCTAAAGGTGATAGAAATATGAATGGAAATTCCACATAACCAAAGACAGGAAGATGAGCACCAGAAGAGGCCATAAGCACAACAGATGTTTCTTCTGTGTGCTCAGAAGGATCTTGGTGCAGGATGAGTTGTTTTGCTTTTGCAGATATACTCATCCTCCATTCTCTACTCCAGGAAGATGATCTATATGCATGCTGTTATTTGGTTTTAATACCCTCTTGGTTGTTGTTGGATTTAGCCAATAGGACGTCCTTGTGTAAATTGAGGTAAAGAAGAGAATGATATTGGATTATCAGATGCCTCATCTTTCTACTAGGGAGAACTCAATAGTTGATTATTTCTGTTGGCAAAAGATTAGGCAAAGATTATATACAATTGGGAGTTTTGGCACCATAACTCTAAGAGGCTTAGTTAGAGTCCTAAATGTCATGCTAGATAAAAAAAAGTTCACCACTGACAAGATCTACCATGGACATTTTCATAAACCAATGTAATTTCTAACTATATTCTACATACTTATCCTTAAACCCATAGATAAGTACAACTCATTCCTTATAAGAGGAGTTTCTTTTGCAGCAGATGGGGACTGTTAAAGAGGTCTACATCTGATAAAAATGTGGAGAATAAATAATCATAAGGTATCCAATCCTAATTAATACCTCTACAACACAACTTCTGTATGTAAGACTCATAGAAAATCACAGAAAATGGAGTGGAAATATAGTAGGAGCCAAAGGATCAGGATAACAGATGATAGACAATATCTTCTAGATATGACAGGAAAGGTGCACCCACAAAATTTCAACAATATGCTTACCTAAACAAGAACTGAATAGTTGACATGATGCTGTGGATGGGGAAAGCTCACAAGGCCTCACTTCTAGATGAAGAGCAATAGGCAATCAAAAGCTGCTGAGACAGTGAGAACCAGTTTTAACAGGGTTAAGCTCCCCAACAGGTTATGCAATCTGAAGTGATGAGCCCTAATCACATGTACATATGAGCAATGCCAAGTGGACTCATTAAACTTTATATATGTTCACACACACATGGAACAATAGTAAAGAAGTGTTCTAGAGGGAGTGGCAATGGTTGAGAAGACTTGAAGGAGGGAGAGGAGTAGAAATTATATAAATTTAATACTCATCTGTGAAATCTTCTAACAGGTTTAAATTATAAAGAAGTGAAAATTCTAGAATGTTTAAATTGTGTGGATGCCCTTATCATTTAAGAGAAGTGATACATATCAACTTATGATTCAATGAGTATAACATACCCAAACTGTATTCAATGAGGCTGCATTCAAATTTTAGTTGAATATTAGCAAGGCTAGAAAGAACATGAAACAGAACATCAGAGATGGGTGTCCATTATGCTACACATAATATCACATGGAAAGCACGCCTCCTATTTTACTGGGGTCTGGGCTAGGGTAGTAGCCCATGCCAAGTTCTTTATGTAAAGAGGGCCACATGGTAGTTGAGTGAAATTTGATGTTGGCTTAGTTCTTTCAGACATATTTACTTTAGTAGAGGGTTATGGAAAGGTTGAATCAATAAACACTTTCTTTTCAGTCAGCAGACTTGCCAGGGACATCAGAAGTTCTACTCACATGAGACGGGGCTCCTTCCGTGAATGGAGGCATTCCATGTGTCCTGGAGGAAAAGGTTTCTTAAGGCTGATAGATCTAATCACAAGGTGCCTGGACAGAATTGTCAGTGTTCTTTATTTTGTTCCAGATAAGATATTGACAAACAGGCAATTGCAAACTAAAATAAAAATCTCATTGTCTATTTTTACATTCATTTTTAATAAGAAATGATAAAAATGGGTAATTGTTTTTTTTACTTATGTTCCATTATTTATTCACTAGATTAAAACAAATTTTGAGAGTTTCTATAAACTTATAGCCTTATCGTATAAGTGAATTTTGTTTTCCAGTCTAGGTTTCTCCCTTAACCTTTCTGGTCAAGGATCATTTGTAGAAAAATGAACTAAAATAGAATTTATTTTATTTATTATACATTATTATATATTATTGATTATATATTATTTATTGTTTTGCTGTATATTTCTGCTTTTTAAAGTTACTCAGTGAATTAAGAATTAGAAGACCAGAAAATTATCATAAAAAGTAAAAGTACAAAAGGAAGTAAGCGGACTTTTCTTTTTAAGTGCAATTATCATGCCAAGAATTAAGCAAGAAGAACAATGAATCAAATGAGGTGTATTTTCAAATTTCCTATGCTCCTGTTCTCCCTCTTTTCAATTGAATATGCGGGAAGAGCAGCAACAAAAATGTACTTATATTACCTCAAGTCTTGAAGTCATATGTAACCACATGGCAAGCTTGGCCTCTCCTTATCTCCTGTAGTCATGAATACCTGCCATCACAACGGGGCTAAAGAAAGCTGCCATACAGGGAAGCTGCAAGGAATATGATTTTATGGTCTTTGCAAGTTGTTGTTAAAGAACTTTACCTCTTACACCTTTGACATGGAGTAACAATTATCAGCCCCACCAGCTTGGCTTTCTATAGACAGAAGCATTCTGACACCTCCCTGGCCCTGGTCCAGCTTGACTATAATAAGGTGTTTATTTTATTTCTTCTCTTGTTTTGCTTGTTGGTCTCCACATCACACAGGTGCACATCAAGTTATATCATTTCCTCTTGTTCTTGAAATACAAGAATGTGATGGGAAGTACTTAGTGAATTGGAAAGGGCTCAAAAGCAGGTGGGGAAGCTAAGCCGTGACACCAAGATTATCACAGCCTGTGGAAACAAACCAAAAGAAATGACCTCATCCATTTTCTTGAGTCAGGTGACAAAGGTGGAGACCCCAGTTTCCAGACCAAGGGAGAGGCAGAGGCAGCTGGTCCATTACTAGAAAGAAATTTGTGTGGTGTTGAACAGAACGTTACAAGTAACTAGGCTGATGGTATCAGAAGAAGAAAATAAAACAGTGTTGTGTTGACCATCAGAAGTTCTATATTGAAGAGAGGAGGGTATAAATGGAGAAGATTTATAGAGTTTTGTTCTGTTTTGTGGGACTAGGATGGAAAGTTCATTAAATTTGTGCCTTGAAAGCATAAGTACTGAGTTTAATCCCTATAACCTATGCAACAGAAGTTGGTTACAGTTGCACATACTTGTGGTCACAGCACAGGGAAGGTGGAGATGTGGAGATAAGAGAATGCCAAGGGCTTGCTGATAACCCAGCCTAGCTGACCAGAGAGTTTGAGGACAGAAAGATGCTGTCTCAAAATAAAAATGGAAATCAGGCAAGTTGACTCAGCTGGTGAAGGCACTTGTTGCCAAGCCTGATGACCCAAGTTTGATCCCCAGAACCTACATGGGGAAAGGAGAAATAGATTTCCAAAAATTGTCCTGTGACAGTGCATAGAAACCACACACACACACACACACACACACACACACACACACACACACACACAGAGAGAGAGAGAGAGAGAGAGAGAGAGAGAGAGAGAGAGAGAGACTCCCTGTAACTAAGTCAGATTCCTATGTTAATTTTATTGTTATCTTCTTTTAAAAGATGTATTACTTAATTTTATGTGTATGTATGTTTTGCCTTCATGTATGTATGTACACTACCTATATGCCTGGTGCCCACAGAGGCCAGAAGACTGTGTTGGAACCTTTGGAACTGAAGTTACAGAGAGTCATGAACCACCAAGTGGGTGCACTTAGGTCCACTACAAGAACAATAAGAGCTCTTAACCACTGAGCTGTCTCTTTCAACTCTTTTTATTCTCATTATACTTACTTTTGCTTTTTCAATTTTATTATGTATTGCTTTACAAGTTGTAATCAATAGAGTGTTCCCCTGGAATTCTTTTTTACCCACTCTACCCTAATCTCCACATGTGTCAATGAATAAAAGCTACACTTTTGATAGATTTGGATCTGATAATGAGGTGGCTTAAGGGCTTTGAAAGAAAATCATTACAGCCAGATAGGACAAAACATACATAATGAAGTTCTCAACAGCCTGATGATGAAAATGTGTTTAGGCTTTTAAAGTTGAATCACATAAGACAAAATTATTTAAAAATTACAATTGTTATCCAGAATAATATGCTGAAGCTATTTGAGACAATGAAGGGATGACTGAGTGATATATTTAAAATTAGCATAGGTTTGTGTATTTTTAAAAATATACAAGCCAAAACATTAATAAATACCTCCATCACACAAATGTGAAGACCAGGAATAACTATGAATACATACAAACTTTCCCCCACACACCTTTCTCTCAAATGAGTAAAGTTGATTTCCTCTTCCCTGGACTCTGAGCTGAATAAAGACTCATTTGCCTACAGGTGAATGGCAGAAGAAACACAGTTAGACACATTCACACAGTTCAGACATGGAGACCTGCCTGCTTACCTGTTGTGGGATGTCTTTCTGTATGCTGTGAATATGTGTTGCTCTGATTGCTTGATAAATAAAGCTGCATTGTCCTATGGCAGGGCAGGATGGAGCCAGATGGGAAAATCCAAGAGAGAGTGGGAGGAGAAAGGCAAGGAAGGAGATGCCAGAAGCCACCAGGAGAAGCAAGATGTAAAAGTACCAGTAAGCCACAACCATGTGGCAACTTATAGATTAATAAAAATAGGTTAAGTTATAAGAGCTAGCTAGAGAATTGCTAAATGGTTTTATGAACAAAAAACCTGGAGCCAGATATTGAAGTAAAAACTGAGATAAGAAAAGCAGAAAGAAGCCAGCCGTGTTCTTATCACTTGGAAATCCTCATCCAAAGAGACCTATTTTCTGTATACCAACTATGCCTTTTTGTTCTGCATCTCAGTTCCTCTCTCTGCCCAGCTACATCACTTCCTGTCTGTCTATACAGACCTCCAGATCTCTATGATTAGTGCTGTGACTAAAGGCATGTGTCATTATGCCTGGCTCTGTTTCCCAGTATGGCCTTGAACTCATGGAGATCCAGATGGATCTCTGCCTCCTCGCTAATGCTAGGACTAAAGGCATGTGCTACCATTGCTTGACTTCTACGTTTAATGTAGTGTCTGGCTTTCCCTGCTTATTAGGGTGAACAATATATTTGGGGGTCACAATATATCACCACACTTACCTGTCCTGGCAACCTTGATATTGTCACTGTGAGAACATAAACTAATGGATAATGAATCATAGTACAGTTATCCCCCAGAAGCAGAGTCCCCTAAATAAATGTTGGTAGAAAAATCTTTCAGATGGTTGCAACCAAGTTTGTTAAGTTAAATAAATGATCACTTCTTAAAGCTGTGCAGTTTTGAGATGTACTGTACTGTGAGAGCTACAGATCCCTCTTTTTCTGTATCAGTGCGTGCGTGCGTGCGTGCGTGCGTGCGTGTGTCGTGTGTGTGTGTGTGTGTGTGTGTGTGTGTTGTTTTTCCTAACAGGTTTTTGTTGTATAGTCCAAGCTAGCCTTAAACTCTCAAGTAAGCCTATTCTCATGACTAAATCTTCTTCTCTCTACGTCACTGTTATTATAAGCATGAACTACACTCAGCTCCAAAACGGTGTTGTTTTGATAGTCCTATTAGCCAAACTACATGACATGACATTGGTGTAGCTGTTAAAAGCACCCTGTGAAGTAAAGCACTGGGTTCCCTTTATATCTTTACTCATGCCTTCACTACCCCCAATGAAAAAAATCACAAAAGAAAGACATCAGCACCCTGTGCTGATTAGTAATACTGCTCATGCTTATTACACAGATAAACACAAAACGAAAATGACAAAAAGCAAAAGGTGTAAGACGTGTTGAAGGCTGGTAGGTGTGTTCCTAGATTAAAGACACGGATGACTAGAACAGATAGAAATCCCCAGGCATTTGTTCAGGTAAGGAAAGAGACGCATACCATAGGGGCAATCACCAGACAGGATCTGGTGGAATTACCTGACACTCATCAAAAATTTTAAGGACGAGAAAGAATGAAAAAACAACAAATCAAAAAACACAATAGAAACTCCAAGCAGTTAACCAGTGAGCCACAAGTATCGGCTATGAGACTAATGTACGTCACTGTTAAACTCCACGTGATCAGACTGCAATTTTGAACTTCCCTGAAGATTTTCCTTCCTGTCTGACCAGCTTTTCCTTTTATTAGCAATGTCCCCCTGCACCTGTGCAAGCCTGAGTATGAATTCCTGGAAAGATCTTTTCACACTGGTCAGTGGTGCACACCCCTTTAATCCCAGCACTTGGGAGGCAGAGGCAGGAGGATCTCTGAGTTAGAAGCCAGCCTGGTCTACAGAGCAAGTTTCAGGACCTCCAGGGCCACAAAGAGAAACCCTGCCTTGAAGAGCCTCCATCCCACCACCACCAAAAAAGAAAGATAATTTTATTTGCAAAGTCATATTGAATACCTTACTTATATCAGCGTGCCAATGTTGTGATACCCATAGGGGCCATCTCTTCAATATATATCAGATAATTATACTGTTTCTTCAGAGTTTAGGAGCATTGGCTCACCAGAAGTAGGAGGCTTGTCATTTGGAAAAGGAGAACCCAGCAGGGAATATGCAGTTGGATCTACATGAAGGGAAGTGTGTGTGTGTGGGGGGGGAGGAGGGTGAGGACACAGCTGGGATGGTTTGCTGACCCCTCAGCTCAAGCCTCAAAGCTTCCTTCTCTTTTTCTTTTTACTCTTAAGAAAATGTTATAGGGGGTGGGGGTTCATCATGCCAACTTGTATATGCTGGTCTGTGAGAGCATCTTGAAGACTTCATCGCATGCATCTGCCTTGTCATATTGTTTATTTTTCAAACCATTTGACATTTTCAGCTGTCGGCTGCCTAGAAAATTTGCTCTCCAGATGCAGTTTCTCTGAACACCAATTTCCATGTGGTCACTTTCTGCACCCTCCTCAAACCGTGGGCTGAAGCCAGTTCCCTGGCTAACCACAACTATGGTTTTTCTCAGAGAACAGAAAACCCAGTTTTCTGTGAACCTACTGCTCCAGGCTGAATGTACCTGAAGGGTCCACCCTCAGAGAAGTAACACTTTTTCTGTTTCCCCCAGTACTTTTATACCTACTAAATGTCTTACAGTATGCTTTCTTTTAAGCCAGAACAAAATTTATATCAAACTCTTTGAGTTAATTGGTCGTTCATTTGTGTTTATTTTTGTTGATATATAATAATTTTTACAACCTTTGATATGTGATGTTTTGTTACATTTAAATATTATGGACTGGGGACTGTAAAGGTGGTTGTGTGGTTGAGAGTGATCGATGCTCTTTCAGAAGATTTGAGTTCAATTCCCAAGCAGGTGAGTGGGTCACAACTGCCTGTAACTCTAGTTCCAGGGGATCCAATACCCTCCTCTTGCTTCTACTGGAACCCATACACAAATGTACACCACACATGCATGCATACACACAAATAATGAAAACTAAATCTTAAATAATTAAATAAATATTAAATGAAGATATTAGCTTAACAAACGTCTCCAACATTCATGAATTCATTGTGAGAATGTTCTTATGTAGAAAACAATGACATCACATTTATCACAATAAATTTATCCCATTTTCTTGAACAGATCTTTTTCCTAGTCATTGTTTCTGATGATTTTTCAAAACATTTTGTTTATTGTACTATACAACAACTAAGGAAATTATGTTTATGTGTAAGCCAAAAATAAATCAACAGTACAAAGATGTATGATGTGTATAAATGGCACCTGCCCCCTCCAAAATAGAGAAAAACCTAGTTATTGTTCACTTGGAGCTGGGGACAGTAATGACTTTTGCCCTTAAAGGTCTGTGAAGGTTCATAGAATTGAATGTTTAAAGTGAGTAAATGTCTCCATAACTGTTTCTAATATACACAGAACTTTGCAAATTATTACTGTGGACTTTTCAGTAGAAGAACTAGTAAGGAAACCGTGACGAAACCAGCACTGGTGAAAAGAACTGATAAGGTGAGTAAATGTTCAGGCATGGTGGAGCATGGTAGTAATTCCAGCACTTGAGAGGCAAGGGTGGAGTTTTCTAGTTCAGGAAGCTTGGCCTACATAGCAAGACCAGTCTACGAATAAAGCTAGATATTTAGGTAAAGTGCTACCTGTATGAAAATTGTTTGATGATTAATTGGAATTGTCAGTGTGATGTATCCTCTGGGCTTTTATGGCTTAGTAATATTAGTGAAGATTACTTTGAACAGTTAACTGACTATAAACTGATTTTTCAAATTTCTTTTTGTTCCTCAGCAAGTACACATGTGTGTTCATACACATATACATGTAAGCACACGCACACACATACACATATGACAGAGAAACAGAGAGACACACACAGAGAGACAAAAGAGATATGTATACATATACATATATACAAATGCACAAACATAAGTATACTTTAGAAACATACACATCTACATATACACACAGAGAAATAGAGAATGGCAGACATATACAGACACATACATACCCACAGAATGATAACTAGATATAGAGACAGACACATAAACACACATACAAACATATGTATATATATATATATGTATATATATAGGGAGAGAGGGAGAGGAAGAGAGAGAGACATACACAGACATATAATAGCATATGCACATATATACAAACACACACACACACACACACACACATAGAGACACATGTACCAGCAGAGACACATACATACACACATGCACACATATGCACACACATGTGCATACTCACACACACACATACACGTACCTCTGTATGTGTATCATGTAGGGCTTCTACAAAACCCATACAAACAAAACTCCCTTACATCATTTAATTTGCCTTCAATTGTCATGTTCATATCTATTTTCTTTCTGTCCAGTCTAGCTTTTTGAATCTGTCACTTGAATAAAGGCCTCAAATTTCTTCCTATTGGAACAAATCTTATCTGTGAGAATTATCTTTTGCTAGATCATTCATTCATTCCATGGACATACCTACAGAGGAAGAATGGTCTCATAAGTTTATTTTCTCATGCTCAAACCCTAAAAAATTTCCATGGATTCACATTTCACAAGTGAGGAAACAAATTGTTCTGCAGTTCGTTGGCCCTGATTTTATCAATATTCTTTCCTTCCAATTCAAAACCTCAGAATTACCTTTGATCTCTGGACAGATAAAAAGCTCTGCACACACTGGGTGGTGGTGGCACATGCCTTTAATCCCAGCACTCAGGAGACAGAGGCAGGCAGATCTCTGTGAGTTCGAGGCCAGCCTGGTCTACAAAGCGAGTTCCAGGAAATGTGCAAAGTTACACAGAGAAACCCTGTCTTGAAAAATAAAAAATAAAAATAAAATAAAAAATAAAAAGCTCTGCACACAAGTGGAGTTCACTCACGAAGGACTTTGTATGAGACTTTTTGTTATTGCCCTCTGCATTCACTAAGCATGTCGCCTAAGAGCTACTGTGAGAAACAAAGCAAATCCTTACCCACCTTCTCATTCTGTATTACACAATACCTCTAGAAGTCAGTATGTGTAGGTGTGTGAGTATATGTATGTGTGTGTATGTATGTGTGTATGTGTGTGAGTGATTTTTCCTTTTCCCATAAATCTTAATTATTTAATATTGCAGTCAATATAGATTTATAATTTTGATATAAACATTTTTAAAATATAAGATCTGAGAGCTCTTAGACTATGGATGTGGCTATAGTTGGTAGAGTCCTTGCCTATCATGAAGGAAGCCTGGGTTTAATCACTGGCACTGAGTAAATTGGGTGTAGTGGCCCCGTACCTATCATCCTAGCACATGTAAGGTGAAAGCAGGAGGATCAGAAGTTCAAGGTCACTCTCAGCCTCACAGAATTAGAATCCACAGCCTTGGCTGTTGCAAATAACCCTATGGGAGGGGGAGAAGAAAACAAAACAAAACAAAAGTGAAACACTTAGAATCTCCTTGCGCATGTGTGCTTGTGGCAGGTCAATGATGTATGCAATGTCTTATTTCTACTCTAGAAATTCACGGTACAGCAGGATGGAAGACTTAAAGCATCCCATGTCAGAGAACTCTTTTTAACTTATCATAGGGTAGTGTCTCAACACTGAAGTGTATGTGTGGTGTTTGCACTCACCTGTGACACATGTCAGAGGCCAGAGACTGAAGTCACATCTTACTCTCTTGAGTTGGGTTTCTCATTGCATCAGGAGTCCCACCTAATGTCCAGTCTGCTGACCAGCAAGCTCTAGGGTCCACCTGTCTCCACTTCCCCAGTTCTGGGGCTACAGACACATTCCACCACATGTAGCTTTTTATATGGCTTCTGGGGACCTAAACTCAGGTCCTCGCACTTGAGAAGAATGCCTTTTACAGGCTGAGCTGTCTTCCCAGGCCCTCAATACCACAGAGTTTACTCACAGTTCTGAAATCATTTTGGATGTGATGGGAGAGCTAATTACTAAGCTGGTAAATGTTTTCCAACTCTAAGTCTCAGTAGATCTACTTCCCTTTTGTGTCCCAGAGTGAAAGCATTGCTGCTCCACCCCATCCAAACACCCATGTTCCCAGTAGGTTGAAATTCCCCCCACCCCATTTTTTTTAGCCTGGCTGAATTTTCCAACTTATGTTTTCTGATGTTGGCTCTGCCTAGGATTCATTTTCTTCTTTTAGGATGATAGAACATGAAATTTTAGTTTCAACAACCAAAAACTATCCCCCAATTTAATTGCTTTAATTCAACTATAAGTGTTGTACTTTTTTTTAAATCATTTACCAGAGATCCACTCAGTTTTCCCCTCAAGCTAACCATCAAAAACTTGAAGTTAAAGGGTGTCTGAACATGTGAATTATTAAATGAACAATAATTTTTGCATATATATATATATATATATATACATATATACATTTTAAATATGGTATAGAGGAGTGAAAGGTTTGAAGTATCTCATGATAGAGATATCTTTTTAACATATCAAAAGACTGTTTCAATACTAAATGTGTGTGTGTGTGTGTGTTGTGCTCACCTGTGACACATATGCCAGAGGTCAGAGGCTGGTGCCCCACCTTATTCTCTTGAGACAGAATCTCTCACTGAATCATAATATATACCCACACACATACACACATACATACATATATATTCACAAGACATTACTAAGATCTCTGATGGAATAAAATGTTGTCTGATGTCTAAAGCAAGTTGTCATTAGGGATTAATCTTTCTAGGAAAATGGGCCAGACAAAAACATTTGAATCTATAATTGGCATCTTTTAAGGTGCCTGCCATCTGGACCTCACTTGGTTTAATTAGACATTGCAGGGTGGCAGTACTCTTGTAAAAATCTTGCACTCCATTAACCTTGACTTTTCACACGTTGACATTTCAGGTCCTGTCTTTGCTTTCCTATGGTGGAGTGGCCATGTTTCCATTTCATAGGAGTCTACCTCAGAGTTCATGAGCCAGACGCTTGCTATTTGGCAAAGACATGGAGAAGCTCAAGTCTGTAAATGGTAGTGGCCAGGAAAGGTTGTAGGCTGCTAAAAATGTCAAGACAGCAGGAGTCAGAGGGCGCACCCCACCCTTCCTTTGGAAACATGCGAACAGCACAGCTAGCAAAGACCGAGGAGAAAGGGAGAAATGATGAAGAAAGATGAACCCAAGCGACACAGGACAGCGAGTTCACCCACCGAGGCTGCTTCAGTCAACTGTGGGCAGCGTCTCAGAGTCTGGGTGTTTAACAGCTTGTGAGGTTAAAACATTTTAGACATTTGCACAAACTATTCACCATTCAAGTGAACTGTCAACATGAGGGTGAAGAAATAAAGCTACCTATCTTCCAGGCCTTTAATTCAGTAGCTTTCTCTTCCTATCTTCGTAACAATGATTATTTGGGGAGTGTACATGTCAAGAATAGAAGTAATAATGACTGGCCAGTGGCTTGTCTGTTTTACTTAAAGGTTTTGTTGTAGTTTTCTTGTTTGTTTGATACTATGAAGTCAAAAGTGAAATGGTTATTGAATTCAGTTCATTGATATCATGATAATTAGAGAGCAGCTTAGTGTCCTGCCTCCAGTAGTATAAGGAGAATCTATATTTTGGAGAATGTCAAGTGTCACTCAAATCAGACTCATATCATAGCTGAAGTAGGAAATATGTTTTCATTTGTTTTTCTTCCAATAACTTTATTTCTAATATTATTGATGTGTTTTGTATTATATTTATCATGGTGCTTGTTTTAAAATATAAGTAAATTATATTATTTCAAAGGACATCAAATCATTTCTTTCTTTTTATTAATATTTTATCTATTAATAAATATCTATTATGTCCCATAATTCTGATATTATTACAGAGAAAGAAATTTAAACTTAAATAATTATATTACTTGCTGAATTCTACAGATAGAGTCAAGAAAGAATCGCCAGTTAGTCATAAGGTACTAGAAATGAAATTTGTTGAAACATGTGAATGTTTCCATACATGGTATGCACAGGGTGGATGGCATCCTCATTTGCATTTTGTTGCTGTCCTAAAATGCTAATTGGAAGTAAATTGAGTGTTGTAGTTTTCCTTTCACCTTTCACCCATCACTGAGGGATGTCAGAGCAGGATCTCAATTCAGTAACCTAGAGGCAGGAGCTGAAGCACAACTAGAGAGAAACACTGCTTACTGACTTGCTTCCCCTGGCTCACTCAGTACCTTTACACAGTCCAGGCCCACCTGCCCAGGGATGGCACTGTTTTCGAGTGAGCTGAGCTCTCCTGTATCAATTATTAATTGAGAAAATGATGCCTAGACATACATGTTCAAAGACCAATTAAGTTCCTCAATTGAGATTTCCTCTTCCCAGATGATCCTGGTTTATATCAAACTTACATTAAAAAACAAAAACAAAAAAACCAACCAGAGCAGGTAGAGTTCAAGAAGTAACATAATGACCAATCAACTGACTCATGCTCTCTAGTTGCAGTGTGTGTGTGTGTGTGTGTGTGTGTGTGTGTGTAATATATATGTATATATATTAAAATTCATGTGGTATGTGTGTGTCTATGGGTGTGCCATAAGCCTCCTCTAGTGGGCTCCTTGCTTTCTTTAAGTCAAAAGGATAAGTACTGTCTTGGAATATTTCATTATGACCAATAAACGTATTCATTACTTATTTGGGGACAACAGTGACCAAGTCTGAGTCCCACAAGAGCTTCTGGGACCTCAGAGAGTATGATCAAGCACCTGGGAAGAAGCTTGAGATCAGTGTGACCCAGCGTACAGGTTTCAGTAAATTGCCCATTGGACAGGGGTTGGGGGCAGTGACAAGTAGTAGCTATGGGTACTAGAGTGCAATTTAACTGTTTACAGAGTCCAGTGGGTCATGGAAGTCCTCCTTTTTTTTTCAGCAGGTAATCTCTTGCCACCATATACTATATAACAATCTACGTCAAAGATTTCTCGCTTATGACAATAAGAATTTTTGAAGATTTGAGCCTAGGAGTAGCTGTTGATCCAGAGAGGCTTGGAGGGTTGTTTCTTTTATCTTGGATGGGCAACTCAAGTACCAAGCAAGACAATGTAAGCTAGGCTCAAAACAATAATTGGTTATATGTTTCTTTACTCTCTAGAAAGCTGGATAGGCATGTTTTTGTAAAAGACAGAGAAGCACTTGGAATTAACACACTCTTTGTTTGTTTGTTTGTTTGTTTTTTGTTTTTTTGTTTTTCGAGACAGGGTTTCCCTGTGTAGCTTTGCACCTTTCCTGGAACTTTGCTGGCCTCGAACTCACAGAGATCCACCTGCCTCTGCCTCCTGAGTGCTGGGATTAAAGGCATGTGCCACCACCGCCCGGCTTAACACATTCATGTTTACATCCCTCTATTAACAAATCACATCAATGATACAAAGGAGTAGGGGACAGATGACAAACTGCATGTACATAGATAATGGTGTCATAAAATCATGTGGCCAAGGGTATGCACAAAACAGTGTGAGGGATTGTTGCTGTCAATATAACAAACCTATGTGTATTTCTTTCCTACCAAAAATGTTTTAATTGGAAAATTAAATTGTAATTTATTAGAACATCAATCTCTGTGTGGACAAGCAAAATATCAAAAATGTGGAATTAGAAATGAAAAGTTATCAAGGAGGGCTCTGAATTATTCCCCCCCAAATTCGGCACATTAGAAAATGATGTCTTTGCTAGGGTCAATGCAAAAAATCCTCTGCAATTCTCATGGAAATGTCAATTTTAATATGGTCAAAGACAAACAAACAGCTCAATATGGTCCCATTTTCAGGATGAGCTGGGAATGTTGATGCCTTTTAACTGGTTCTGCAGGAGCTTTTCTCATCCTCATATACTCTGCCTCCTCCCAGTAGCCTTAACACCCTATTAATTTTCTTAAAGCAAAGCACCAGATGTAAAAGCAGGCAGAGAGCGCATCAGTGAGAGGGAAACCAGACTAGGGTCTCCCCACCTAGTAACATTTTTAGTGATGAAGGAAGAATTTAAAAATGTTGACTGTAATGAATGAGCTAATCACACCCTGTGTCTAGTATGACACCACCCACTCAGGTGCTTGCAAACAGATTTGAAGCACATGGGGTGCGTTGATTAAATGAGCTATTCTCAGTGACACTATACTCATGATAATATTTTCATGTAAGATCAGATTTTTTTGTTTTATAATTTATATATGTATTTCTATTAAGTGCTAGGAAAATCAAATTTCTATAAATGGCCTGTATAAGCAGATAGCATACTGTCCCTTCTAACCCAGACCTAAGTCATTCTCTGAGACATGTAGTTTTTGCTCTAGAAATTCAGAATGTCTAGGGAAAAGTGCAAGAAGTTGACTAATCTATTAACAAGTGTGTTTTGTGGAGTGGTAGTTGAAAACCTGGTAGTATTTCCAGTGGTTCAAACAAACTGTATTTGGTTAAACTGAGTGTTAAAGTATTCCCCATGTTGTACAGGTATAGTTTTATTTAGTTTTATACAGACTGCTCCCAATTCTTCTGCTTTGATGCTTGCAACTTACGGTGAAAGAAATAGGAAGACTTGGGCTGGAGAGATGGCTCAGTGGTTAAGAGCACTGACTGTTCTTCCAGAGGTCCAGAGTTAAATTCGCAGCAACCACATGGTGGCTCACAGCCACCCACAATGAAATATGGTGCCATCTTCTGGCCTGCAAGGACACATGTAGGCAGAACACTGTATACATAATAAATAAATCTAAAAAAAAAAAAGACTTAAACGTTTAGCCAGGCAGTGGTGACGCTCCAGGAACGGAGCAAAGCTACACAGAGAAACCCTGTCTAGAACCTCCCCGCCCCCGAAAAAAAAAAAAAAAAAAAAAAAGAGAAATAGAAAGAACAGGAATATGAGTAAATCAGTGAAAATAAACACTTCAATTTAGCATAAACAGCAGAAAAATACTATTTTTCATTAAGAAAAAAAAAACAAAAAACAAAAAACCAACCCTAACTCATCCTGCTTATTTCTGTGTAGATTTTCTGCCCAAAAGTTTGAAGTAAATACTTTCTAAGATGTTTCTGGAGGCAATATCCTATAGTCTTTTGCTTGTAACAAAATGCATGCTGCATCAGGACAAAAGGGACTTCAGTGTGTAGCCTAGCCTGCAAAGAGTTAAGCAGCCGGCTAGCAATGCTATCATTTTAACAGAACATTTAAACCAACTAAGTACACTGACTACTGCTATTGTTTATTTTCCTTCTAGTCTAGGGATTTTTTTTTCTTTTTAATCTGCCAGAAGGGAACCTTCAGGATTTGAGCCTTAACATTGTTCCTGAGACTTGAATTTATTTTTTAATTAGGGTTAAAATAAAAATAAATGTTCGCTTTTTGGAGCCGTGCAAGTTTCGGGAGATAAAAACCAAAAGAGAAAAAGACTTCCCCATCTGAAAAGATTTAATGCTAATCTGTGCTCTAAAGAAAGTTTTGAAAAAATATAAAACAAAAAGCTTCCAAAGTGGTCAAAGACTAATGTAAAGTGATATATTTTAGACCGGAGAGATGGTGTAACTTATCCCTGTCACTGTTGCCTGTTTATTGTGTTTGTCTGGTTGGCCTGGCAACCAGCTCATGCCATTTCACTCATTTTATAATGTTCCTGTAAATGTTAGGTAGGTCTGGATTTATTATACACTGTCAACACCTAAAATGGAACCCACTGCTTAACGCAGTTCATTTGGCTGCATGCCCCTGCCTCTTAAAAAAAAAGTGTGTGTGTGTGTGTGTGTGTGTGTGTGTGTGTGTGTGTGTGTGCATGTGTGTTAAGAAAAAAAAGGTTGTAGTGAATCCAAAAGAAATGTAGCCTAGACAAAACTCGTAGTTGGGTGGTACAGGCAATGTCAATGGATCGTTTGAGTTCTAGCTGTTGTGTTGTTGGGTGGGAACTTGTGACTCACAGTATTTGTAACTTGTATTTAGAGGGACAGAGTCCCAAGAAGCATATTTATTGCTGAATTTATCATTCCTAAAGAAACCAGATGGCAATCGCTGTTGTTCAGAAAGGCCTCTGAGCCACCAGGGGATGAATCATAAGGCCATTAGAAGCTGGACGGCTTTCCATCCTTCTCATAAATAGGCTGATTTCCTCCACCTACTGTATGACCAAGCATCCCAGAGAAGCCAATCAGAAGGACGATTGATATAGCTGAAGCATTAAGGGGAAATGGATTCAGCGTGCCAAAGTGCTTCAGAAATAGTAAAGGGAAATCTGATACTCTGGTCAGAACCAGTGACAGCAAAACCAGCATGGCAGTAATGACAATATCAGGTGGTTACCTCTGTTGCTTGGCTCTCTGTCAGACACACACTGAGCGTGTTCAGTCCATACCCTGTAGGATGCAGGAATGGCAATAGACAAGGATGGACCTTCATCTACAACTCTGGTCAGTATCAGTGAATGATTCATTAAATCCTAGTATCTTTTTGCTATTTGGGATGAGTAGTGTTATCCTGCCTGTCCTGCAGTCCTGTCACTGTGCATGTTAAACATGATGATTGGGTGTCTAGGACAAATAGAAAGGTTTATAGAAACAGTGGCATCTACTTTTAAGCTCTGCTTAAAGGAATTTTCTTCTAGCTTTTTTTTTTTTATTAGTTATGTACCTTTCCATTATAAAAAAGAAGTGGAACGAAAGAAGTTACCAGCATTAAATTTAAAAGTAAAGCTATTGTGTGTTCAGTGTTATGACTTAAATAATTATTATAACCATAGAGATAATAAATTCTGTCATGGAAACATACTTCTAAACAGATCGTACCACTAAATGTAACTTCTCGTTTTCCTCTTTATATTCAACTTGTGTTTCATGGGTTAATCTCTAAAGGCAATTAAAGATGCAAAGGACTTTCTATTCATTTTATCATAAGTTGTATAATGTTTCCAGCATTACCCATTGGTAATTAACATGAAAGCATGAGGCTTTGACTATCATATTAAAAATGGTTCCTATGTCACAGAATTGCTAGCTCATAGTAGGGTTCCCATCAACATTACTTGAATAAATGAGTACATGGAAGTAAATTTCAAAAGAATACCAACTCATAAATAGATAGTTGTTTGTAGTTGGAGACCTTCTCTCCAGGTGCCATCAAGCCCTGTTAGTCCAACAACCCAAGTGGATAAACACACAGACATTTATATTATTTAAACTGCTTGGCATTAGCTCAGGCCTATCATTGTCTAGCTCTTACTCTTATATTTAGACCTTTTCTATTAATCTATACTTTGTCACATGGCTCATGGCTTACCAGTACCTTATTTCTTGTCATGGTGGCGGCTGGCTGTGTCTTTACATGTTGTTTGTCATGGCAGCAGCTGGTGGTGTCTCTCTCCAGCCTTCTGCTTCCCATGATTCTCCTCTCTGCTTGTCCCGCCTATACTTCCTGCCTGGCTACTGGCCAATCAGCATTTTATTTATACAGAGTGATGTCTACAGCAGTTGTTATTTTATATAAAGTCATTTCCAAGAAGGTCAAGTTCTATTACCTAAATTTCTATTGTAAAACCTGGGACATCTGCCTTTCTGAAGGGAAAGGAGAAGTGGACCTGGGGGTGGTGGGGTGAGGGTGGTGGGGTGAGGAGGGGTGGGGCGAAGGGACTGGGAGGGAAGGAGGAAGGGGAAAACAGTCAGGATGTAACATATGAGAGAAGAAGAAATGTTAAAAGGTAAAACATTAAATAAAGCTTTTTAAAAAATTCTCCATGCCTCTTCTTGTTGCTGAATATTGTCCTCTGAGACTTCCCATCCATGTGTATCATCCCACTTTTGCCTTGCTCCTATGCCACTGTGTTCCTGTCTGGAGGTTTGTGTTTCCTGATGTCCCCTTCTACTGGATCTCCTCTGTATCTACACCCACATCATTGTCCAAAGAATCTTATCCTGTCCCTCATATGTTGAAGTTCAACTCACCTTATCCATTTCTCTTGATCTTTTTCATTCTCTATTTTGCTCACATGGGTATCTTTAGCCACTTGCTTAGTCTTTATAGTAATTATTACCTGTTTCCTCTATGTTCTTATTTCATTGTTCTATTTCCAACATCTCTAACAGTACCTAGTGTCCAATAATAATTATCATTATTTGTAAATTTTTAGTGTGTGTGTGCCTGAGTGTATGTATGTGTACCATGTGAGTGCAGAAGGGAGAGGAGGGAGTTGGATCCCCTGGAAGCGGAGTTATAGGCAGTTGTGAGCTGACTGGCATGAGTGCTGGGAACCAAATTGAGGTTGTCTGCAAGAGCAGCAAGTGCTCTTAACCCCTGAGCCATCTCTACAGCATCTCAGTGGGTAAATATATATTAAACAAACTGATGGCAGAAAGCAGAAAGGTATTTAAGGCGTGAGTACTAGGAACTAGAACTGGTTAAGCTTTTAGGCTTCTGAGCAACAGTTCAGGTGAGTTTCATTCTGGATGAGGACTGAGAGGCATCCAGTCTGAGGAAACAGGATCAGCTGAGGAATTGGCCAGGTGAGTTGACTGTGGCTTGTTCTGCTTCTCTGATCTTCCAGCATTCACCCCAATACCTGGCTCCCAGGTTTGTTTTTATTAATAAGTCTCTTTAAGATTCATGCTACAACAAATAAATTCTTTAAAGCATTCTACAGGCATTAATACTATACTACAAAACAGTATTGGAAAACAGTGCTATCAAAAAGAGAGTCCTTTCAGAAGGGACAGAAAGTGTGTGGATTTGGATTGGAGGGAAGCTGTGGAGGAGTTGGGGGGAGCTGGGGGAGGGGAAACTATAATCAGGGCATATTAAATGGAAAAAAATCTATTTTCAATTTTAAAAAGTGGTAAAAAAAATCTTGGTACTTGTATCATGACTTTGGGAGGGTTATTTGGACACTCTCAAGCTCATTTTTCTACCATATGCCATACAAATAATACTCCTTACCATATAGGTTCATTCCAGGTCAAAGTATGAAATCACTTGTTAGAGTATTTTCCCAACAGTAGATGTTGGATAAACCCTAATTCTTTTTTTAGTCAACATACATTAAATTAAATATAAGTTCTTTAAAAATATCATATATGGGAGATAGAGTACAAATTAAATGTTAAATCAGAAATGGTAAGACAAAAAAACCAACCAATACATTATCATATATTAACACGAGACAAGCCATCCATGGCTCCCCTGAGACCCCTAGAATGAGATTAATTCCACCACACATCAAAACTTAAAAGCGAATTGGTTTATTTCAACTCTAACTCACTGTATTACTTTGAAAAGGCTTCTCATTTGATTTGCTCTTCAAAGAAACAGGTTATGATGCCTTCTACTCCCTTAGGCAAGATGAAATCTCTTGTAGGGGCTATGGAAACGCTTTTTCCAAACACAGCATCATCCTGCAAAAGGCTGATTTCTCTCATATCTGTAGGCTATGATATGAAGAAATTTGCCCACTTTAAGAGAGAGTCTTGTTACATTCTACCTTCTCCTCCTCTTCATATTAGTTCTCGGTAACTCCTTCAATGAACACAATAAAGAAATGTTCAAGATTCAATCCTTCATAGCTTCACAAATGAGATGAAATCTTAATTCTTGGTGACAAACAGGGTAAATACATGGGCAGTTTGTTTTGAAATGACGAAGTAGCCTGTGAAAACTAAGTTTAACAGGCCCATTAAAGTATGCTGTCTCCATCACTAATGTGGACTTTGCTTGCACGCTGCTTGTTATGGACTATAAACAGCAATGGTAGGGTCTTTTATTCCATAGTGTGATAAAATGTCCCAGCTTTGGCTCTATACAGACTTACTGGACTCAGCAAAGATAGTGTGTTTATTTTATATTTCAATGAAGGCGATGCTTTTAAAATTATAAGGCTGTAGATAAACATATTACATGGAAACTTATATGCTTGAAGTAGAGAAACCCTAGAAGAATTCCATGCTAACATATATGTTGTTATTAGATGGTGGACTATGCTGGTAGCACGATTCACACATTTCAGCTTGCTTTTTAGTCTGTCTGTCTACATAATTTCTGACTGCATGATGGCTGGGCCAGGTTGGTAGAATCATGACTACTCTTCTTAATTACTTCACAATTTGCTCACTGCTTTGGGGTAATTGGAACAATTTGCTTGCAGAAACCTGTGAGGAATCAGACGTTAATTGACTTTGTCTTGTGTAATCAGCCCTTCAAGAAACAGGACCTCTTTCCCCATCCCACCCCCCATCACCATTTCTTAAACTATGTGCTGGCATCCTGTGATCCTGTGGAAAGAAAACACACAGGCAGTTGCCTTGGTATTGACTCGCCAAATCAGATTATGCCTCCGACTCTGAATGGAGAGATTCCAAGAATCAGCAGAGGGGCCCAGGGAAAATACTGAGAAATACAAAATGACATGAGAAAGACTTTCTATGATTTATGTACAAGGAACTGCATGAAAGAGAATGAATTTAAGTCAGAGTTCCACCTTTTCTGGTGATGCTACTGTTTACCAGAGCAATGGTGGAGTAAAATGCAGCTTCATTTACTTAATTGTTATATCAGTTGGGATTTTAGGGGTATCTCATCAAACATCCTTAACATACCTTTTCACTTGGCAACAACGTCCTGATTTCTGACTTCTCTTTCTATGCTGTCTTTCTGACAACTCCCTGCCCTGTCCCAGAGTAAAACAGATGTAAAGGCTTCCCTTTTATCTAAGATCTAGTGCATCAGCAGATAGCCTTTTAAAATATCTTTACATTTAATATCCTATTTACACATAGGGTTCAATAGATGCACAAGTGTTTTAGTGGGAAAGGGAGGATAGGAAAAATCATAGCCATTTAAGCAACACTATTTTTTCTTAACCTAAGTAGATTTTTTTTCTCTATTTGTCAGTCTCTGCCTTTATATTCTCTCTTCGCCCTCTGTTCCTCCATTCTCCCACCCCTTCTCATGTGATTTTAACACCTTTTTCTTGTGAGACACTCAGGCTTAAAAATTCAGGCATTTGGTGGACTACGTGTGTGTGTGTGTGTGTGTGTGTGTGTGTGTGTGTGTGTGTGTGTGTATACAGCTGTGTTGGTCTCTCCAGGTCTTAGATTCTTTGAATCTGTGTGTTTTAAAGTAAGAGTTGACTGACTCTTTCATGACAGCAGCATCCACTGCATGCCCAGCTGAAATCTAATTTGATCCCAATGTGATCTTGTCTGTTTCCATTTAAAGCTATTTCTCTCAATGATTCTTTCCCTTCTCTTCCTTTTCTTCATCTCCTTACATGTTTAGAGTTCCTGGAATCCTAAAATGAGTTGTGATATAAGCTTTTCATTCTCTAGGAAATTAAAGTAAAATTGGCATAGTACTGCACATGAATATTTGGAAATGTGAATGAGTCCTGCTTTGCTGGTATTTTATTTGGTAGTAAATTTTTAATGCATACATTTTTTAAAAGGTATAGATTTAAGACATTTTAGGATATTTTTTCTAAGAATCAGTTCCTGGTATACTATTTTTAAAATCTGTTACAAATTGATGTTTGTAGCTATGTATCATGTACATTCATAATTTTCATTTTTGATTGCTCTTCAAAGAAGTATATCACATCACACAAAATAAGACAGCTGCTTCCTAAGGACAGTATATGGTGCCCATTCCATGCATTCTCTTCCTGATCTTTAAACTATCTTAGTTTTATAAGCAGCAGCAGATATTCATAATTTTTCTCTTTTTGTCACTGTTTGTTGATCTTAAACTTCCTCTGGAAGATATTTTTCTTCTCCTTGAAGTATATATGTATTCTTATTAATTCTTTGAAATAGTTATAATTCAGCCAATTAGTGGAAATTTTGATTCTGTATCTAAAAATGGTGCTATTTTTATTCCCTATTTTAAAGACTGCTTAGCTTGGTGCATGATTCTAGTCCCTTGGTTATTTTTTAAGTGATCAACTTAAAACCTCCAGCAGTTCATACTTTTATTGTTGCTTCTAAGCAATCTGCCATCAACCTGGTTTTTATTCCTTGATTAATGAGACACCCTTTTTTCTCTGCTAATTGTGCCTCTGACTTACAGTATGACATTTTAATATGGATGCTTACCTATACAATCAAGGATATCTGTAAGAAAAAAGGGTAATTTAAACTCTTTGAAAAATATCTATTACATGCCTTATTTAATTTTATGTAAACAGATATTTAATATTTACTTAGCACAGCATATATATGTATACATGCTGTCCATAGACACATGCATAGATCAAACACTTTTACTGTATGAATTTTATTTAAACAAATAAATAATGGAAATAATAAACAGCTCTTAAATATATGGTTCTCTGAGGGTATACTTATTTGGAGACTTGTGTAGTTTAATAGCATACCCAGAAGAATATTTTTAAAAAATCATCACCCTCATGTAATGCCATATGAATAGGCCATGAAAACTCTTTTGATCCACAGCCAAGTTTTGCAACCCAGGGAAGGGACTCTGAATGAGGATGTATGTGCTGGGTGCTTAACATAACCCAACCTTACCACTTAGGGTGGCTGTCCATGACATTCCTCTGCTGTTTACTCCACATAGGGACCGGTTATGGAAAGGACCAGAGAGGAAGAGCACAGAGGTTTGGAGGGAGTTCAGAGAGAAGAAGTGATAATTAAAGGCTGAGAAAACCAGAACTTTGAGAAAAGATAAAAGGAATCGGGTTTATGCAGCCCAAAGAGTAAGTCACTGAGGAGCCATTTAATACTATTTTTCAAGTTAGTATATAATGCGGAGGTTCTTCATCTCATGAAACTCATCCAGAGAATATAGCTTTTGTGCTTAAATTGGACACAGAGTTTGCCATGATTAGCTTTCTAATGATGGCTATTGGTCAATGTTTTATGTTCTGGGTTGGGTTAGAGACTATGTGGCTGTACCCCTGCCTGAGCCACTACTCTCAATTCCAAGTAGAAGGCATTACCTTTCCCTAGTAATTTGCCATTCATGAATATACTAATAGTATACTCTGTCTTGGTCTTTTTTACATGGGTTCTGGGGATCGGAATGCAGATCATCATTGCTTGTACTGTAAATACTCCACCCATTGAGGCGTCTCTCCAGCTCAGGTTCATTACTGAGAGATAAAATAATTTTCTGAAAACTAACTGCTGAAGGTTAGTGGAAGGACCAATCAATGTGATCATTGTGAAAATCTGAAGGGCTGTGTTACTGGATGTCTCTGTGCCCTGGGTATATGAGCCTTCCCTGTTATAAGGAAGGACAACAAGCAAAAATGTTTGTATATTTATGAAAATTTTACAAAGTACATACAATTGAAAGTAGTCAATATGACAGGTGTTATTGAATTTTACATGAAAAATAGTTTCATGTTCAACTAATTTGATAAGGAGGATTATGAATAAAATGAACCAGATTTTTAAATCAAGAGATCAAGGTACTGATGTACTAAAGTACATCAGTGAATTTTTTAAGGAGGTTGCAATAGGAAGTCATTCCAAAATACATTCGCATGACCGTTTAGTAACTGAACTTGTCATCAGGCTTGTGCCATAAAGTTAAAGGTAAATAAAGGGACACTGAAAATGAATACCAAGATTAAGATCATGAGATTGACTTATATAGATTCCTGTTACAAGGATACTGCAACTAAGTGGCATGAGATAATAAATGTTTGAATTAGAATATTACAACATGGCAGACAAAATGGGCTTGCATGGGAAAGAGACATAAGGGAGTTGAACAGATTGGTAAATGGTTAAGATGAAAACTAACTCCAAAATTTCGAATGTGGTGGGCTACAGGAATGGTAGTTAGCATCATTGACAGAAAGAGGCAATGTAGACAGCTAATGCATTTAGCTCTGTGTGTGGACTGGAAGCAGGGACACCAACATTTCATAAGCTTACATGGTTATGACAATCTTACAGATCATAAAGGTCATTATTTCTGAAGAGAAGAAAGACTGTAGTTAACTTTCCTCTTATGATCAGGGACACTTTTATATTGGTATCTGAAAATGAGGAAAGATTATAAAAATACAGTTTCAGGTAAGATTTTGGCATCTCCTCTAAGTAAATAGACATCTTTTATCAAATTTATTAAGATCTTTCCTCTGCTACTTATAGTGAACTTTTTGCCTTATTCATAATAAAGAGCACCAGATACTCTTCATATATGAATTTTGTATTGGAATTACATCATTGATTTTTATCTTCTCCCTCTTTTATGAAGCCTCGGGACTCTCCAACACATTTCATTGGTTGTGATTTTCCAAAACACAGGCAGTAGTGATTATTAAAAATCAAATTCTTTATGGAATGCATTTTTTTTTAAACAACTCTAAATCACCCAACAGGTGGAAATGCATTGGAAAAGAGAACTGAGAGCATAATTGGTTTTCTCAGATTATACTTTTACAAAAAAAAAATAATAAATAAGAAAGTCCACTTTATTGTTGATGTTGATTGGGTCTAATAGTTGATGAACCTGGGATAGTAGCAAATACATTGTTTATAAAGTACAATAGTCACGAGCTATTCAATATAGTCTATGATGATACCATTCAAATGTCTGAAAACATATTATGCAGTCAAGGAATGTCCATGGAATATATGTAATGTATTATAACTAAAAGAATATGTGCAGATGTGTCTGCAGATACCACAGGAGGACACTGGTTGTTCAGTTGTCTCATGTTCCATCTCATTCCCTTGAGACAGGATCTCTCACTGAACTTGGGCCTAGACTGGCAGTCAGCAAGCTCCAGAGATCCTTTCCCACCCTGACACATGTATAACCACATTTGGCTTTTTACATAGATAGGTACTGGAGATTTGAACTCAGGTTCTGATATTTGTGCAGCAACTGCTATTACCTGTTGAGTTATGACCCAATCTTAATTCACTTTTAAAAATTCTGTATTATAAGAGTAATATCCCTATAAAGTAATAGTGATAATCAGAGTAAAAGTACATGATTAACTGATTCTGCATAATTGCATAGTGTCTTATTTTAATTGATGATCTTAAAATCTCTAAACAGTTTTAGTAAATAAGAAACACAGAGCCAAATACAGAGGAAATAGCCAAAGAGATCAGAGCAATAGCCACGACTAACTTTAGCTTACCACCAGAAGTAGCTTCCCCAGAGAGAGAGCTTTGTATTACCTTTCTGTTCTGCCTTCTCATTGGCTTTAAACCCAACCACTTGACTTCCTCATCACTGCCTGTCTATAAAGTCCTCCAAGTATCTATGGTTGGTATTTGGATTAAAGGTCCGTGTCACGACGCTTGGCTGTGTCCTTGAGCACACAGAGACTCTGTCTGCCATGTGATTGGATTAAGGGCATGTGCTACCACTGCCTGACTCTGCTTATGGCTCACTTTGACCTCTGATCTCCAGGCAACTTTATTAATAGGCAAATAAAATCATATCACCATAAATATGTTTGTGCTGAATTACTTTCTGGGTTATCAAAACTGAACAAATTGAAATCAACCACTTTTCTTATCACATAAATAATACAAAAGAAAGGGGAAATATAGGGGTAATTATCATTGCATTACTTCATATGTCAGGTCCCAAAATATACCATCATTGTGGAACATAGGAGTAATTGGGAAGTTGGGGGAAGTAATCACTCTGGCTTTGTAAAATTGGAGAAGATGAGCCTTACTCATTTCCATGATGTCAGGGACAGAGTTCATAACAACCATCTCAGGCTGACACTTGCACGCACAGTACACACTTTGACTGTTTCTTGGTGTCCCCTCTCTCCCATTAGTCCCATATCTAGATTGAAGCAACAGTGCTCAGGCAAAGGAAGATTCACTCAGTCCAGAAACTTGACCATTAAACTAGCACAGCAAGATACAGCTGGCACAAAGTTAAATCTGAAATATCTTTGAGAAGCGAGGTCCCTAGAGATCTAAGCAAGCTCCATGTATCAATTTTCACCTTTGCACTATGATAAGTGGTCCACAGGCCTAAGTACAGTTCTTGTTGGTGTCTGCCTTTTTTTACACCAACCCTTCAAGATCTCCTCTATTTATCAGAGCCGTTGACTTCCAGAGGAAGGCCCACCTACCTCTTTTCTCTCATTCTAAATCTATTGTCTTCCCTTTAATGACCTCATATGGATTGTCTTAGTTTAGAATTGACTCAAATGTTCCTTTTAGAAGTTTATGTGATGAAGAACATCATATTCTCTAATATTGTGTTTCTTAGTTTGTCAACACATGTATTTGATGACCTCCCCAGCCCCCATAAGCCCACTAAACATGGAATCTGTCTAAGTTCAAATTAAGATTTGCTGACTCTAGTGATTCATGGCAGAAATATAACTCTTCCCCCATAAATCCGTAAGAGAATACTTGGAATATTAATCTGCATTACAGTTCTCACATCATCCACTTCTGCTTTCAAGAAATGATGAACGTGACAGGTAAAGAAGATATTGGGGGAAACCTTCACTTTTCTGGGCCCTGCACAGTTTGGACTTTATGATTTTGGTTTCCAGAGCTTTATTTTTAAACTGACATTTCCTGATAGTCCAATTATCATAAAAGACATTCTGGAGAATTGCAATGTGAGTAAAGCCAGAATAAGAGCACTTCAAAAGTATTTCAGAGGTAAATGATAGAGAAAACCCAAAGTTGCAGAGTGCCTGTAATTACCAAAAGAGCAGCTGGCATTTTGCCATTGTGAGGGCTGAGTGAGAAATGGATCTGGGCAGATCTGCTCTATAACAATGAGATGGGATACCTAAGCTTAGGGACCAGATGACAGAACAGTTCCTTTGAAAACTGACTAGAAGAAAAACATACCCCCTTTCCATTACAGATAGATTTTTAGCTTAGTAATTTTCTATGGTGTGAGAGTTGCTCTGTATGCGTGTGCGTGCACACGTGTGCGCGCACGAACACACACACACACACACACACACACACACACACACACACACACAGGAAGCAAGGTATAATACTCCATCTAAATCTCCTGTGATTCAGCCAGTCCATCAGCACAGAAGATGCTACCAAGCCAAACTCAGCTGAAGAGCCAGAATAATTAAGAATTGGAGTTGGAGGGATAGAGCTCCTATAGAGATCCCAAATTAGGTTCTCAGCATCCATGTCAGCTGATTCACAGACTGCCTGCAACTCCAGCTCCAGGGGAATCAAATTCCCCTGACCTGAAAGATTAACTGCATTCACAACACAGACATACACACATAAAAATTAAATACATATCATTTCAAAAGCTGATTGTATCCAAATCAATGTGTTTCTCATCTACTTGCTCCACCTACCATCCTCTCTCCTTATTTATCCCCCCCCCAGTTTAAATAAAAATGTTTTCTCTTTTCATATGGAAAACAAAGCAACAGTAAAATACTTAGGATGAATTTTAGTACATTCCCAGGAGGCAATGAATGTTCCTTAATTCTAAAGTCATTCTTTGTGTGATCTATCTTGTGCCCAGCAGCATGTAAAAGTCCAGAATTTCATAGACTGTAGTCCTGCATGAGCAAATGAAACCCCTCATGAGGCTGAGCATGAAGGGTAATGAGAAGGGAAGAGGATAGTTTGCCACTGAGAGAGAGAGAGAGAGAGAGAGAGAGAGAGAGAGAGAGAGAGCACTAAGAGAAGAGGTTGCCATATATTTCATCTAAGACTCCTTTTAAACCAATTTTCTTTTCCATCACTTTTGAGTTTTAAGGAACAATGTGGAGACTGGCTGATAAAATGTTTGAATTTGTCCATTCTTCAGTTGAAGGGCATCTAGGTTGTTTCCAGGTTCTGGCTATTACAAACAATGCTGATATGAACATAGCTGAGCATGTGCCCTTGTGGTATGATAGAGCATTCTTGAGTATAAGCCCAAGAGTGGTATAGCTGGGTTGTGGGGGAGATTGATTGCCAATTTTCTAAGAAAGCACCATATTGATTTCCAAAGTGGCTATACAAGCTTGCATTTCTACCATCAGTGGGGGAGAGTTCCCCTTGCTCCACATCCTCTCTAGCATAAGCTGTCTTCAGTGATCTTAGCCATTCTGATGGGTGTAAGGTGGAATATCAGAGTTGTTTTGATTTACATTTCTCTGATGCTTAGGGATGTTGAACAATTCCTTAAGTGTCTTTCAGCCATTTGTGCTTCCTCTGTTGAGAATTCTCTGTTTAGCTCTATAGCTCATTTCTTAATTGAATTGTTGGGCATTTTGATCTCTAATTTCTTGAGTTCTTTATATATTATGGATATCAGCCCTCTGTCAGTTGTGGGGTTGGTGAAGATGTGGTAGGCTGTCACTTTGTCTTGTTGACTGTGTCCTTTGCTCTACAAAAGCTTCTCAGTTTCAACAGGTCCCATTGATTGATTGTTTCTCTCAGTGTCTGTGCTACTGGTGTTATATTTAGGAAGTAATATCCTATGTCAATGTGTTTAGGACTACTTCCTACTTTCTCTTCTATCAGATTCAGAGTAACTGGATTTATGTTGAGGTCTTTGATCCACTTGGACTTAAGTTTTGTGCACGGTGACAGATATGGATCTATTTGCAGCCTTATACACATTGACATCCAGTTATTCCAGCACCATTTGTTGAAGATGCTTTCTTTTTTCCATTATACAGTTTTGGCTTCTTTGTCAAAAATTATATGTTCATAGATGTGCAGATTAATGTCAGGGTCTTCAATTTGATTATATTGGTCAACATGTCAGTTTTTATGCCAGTACCAAACTGTTTTTATTACTGTAGTTCTTTAGGAGAGCTTTAGGTCAGGGATCATAATGCCTCCAGAGGTGGTTTTATTGTACTGAATTCGTTCATATACACAATGGAGTACTACCCATCAGAGGAAAAAAAAAATGACATCATGAGGTTTTCAGGCAAATGGATGGATCTAGAAAATAATCATCCTGAGTGAGGTAACCCAGACTCAGAAAGACAAACATGGTATGTACTCACTCATAGGAGGATACTAGATGTAAAACCAAGGATGACTAGACTGCTACGCACAACTCCAGGAAGGCTACCTAGAAAACGGGACCCTAGAAAAGACACAGGGATTGCCCAATGACACAGAAATGGATGACATCTACATGAGCAAACTGGATGTGAGAGCGGTTAATAAAGGGCAAAGACTGAGGAAAAGAGAGCTTTGGGGAGCGGGAGATACCAGCTGGATCAAGAACAGAGAGGGAGAGCAAGGAAAAAGAGACCATGATAAATGAAGATCCCATGGGAATAGGAATAAGCAAAGTGCTAGAGAGGTCCCCAGAAATCCACAAAGATACCTCCACAATAGACTACTGGCAATGGTCAAGAGAAAGCCAGAACTGACCTACTCTGGTGATCCAGATAGCCAAACACCCTAACTGTCGTGATAGAATTCTTATCCAATGACTGATGGAAGTGGATGCAAAGATCCATGGCCAGACCCCAGGTGGAGCTCCAGGAGTCCAATTGGCAAGAAAGAGGAGGGACTGTATGACTGAGAATTGTTGAGACCATGATTGGAAAAAGCACAGGGACAAATAGCCAAACTAGTGGAAACACATGAGCTATGAACCAATAGCTGAGGAGCCCCCAACTGGACCAAGCCCTCTGGATAAGTGAGACAGTTGATTAGCTTGACCTATTTGGGAGGCACCCAGGCAGTGGGACCGGGACCTGTCCTTAGTGCATGAACTGGCTGTTTGGAACCTGGGACCTATGAGGGACACTTTGCTCAGCCTGGGAGGAGGGGACTGGACCTGCCTGGACTGAATCTACCAGGTTGAACTGAATCCCTAGGGGAGTGCTTGCCCTGGAGGAGATGATAATAGGGGTTGGGCTGGGGAGAGTGCAAGGGGTGGCGGGAAGAAGGAGGACAGGGGAATCTGTGGCTGATATGTAAAATTAAATTAAATTATAAAATTTAAAAAGTACAATAAAAAGGAAAAAGCATACCTTATTAAAAAGTGGTTGCATTTGTTTGTGTTTTTGCAAAATTTGTTGAAGTGGTCAGAGCTCATTCAGGAAAAATAGAATATTGGTGTCCCTGGTTAATTTTAAGCCCCATTTATTTGCCTGCTTACACTGATTTTTATTTCCAAGTATCAAGGATGTGCTCCAGTTTTCACTTTAACTGGGGATCAATTATAGCCTGTGATGTACTACTGGAAAATGGCACAGAGCAGAACACTTACATCTGTTTTCCAAACAAAAGACTCTCTCTTTTTTAGCTCACAGTAATATTTATGAGATGTTTATTTTTCATGACCTTTATTATCATTTTTCTCTCGCAGCATTGGCTACCAACAACCCAGTAATAGCTATCCTGTTTTTTTTTTTTTTCTCCACATTCCTTCTTAAGGTTATTTGTGATCAGACATATATACATGTCATTTTCTTCATAACAGATTCGTTTGGGGATGTGGTAGAGGCTGGGCTCTTCATACTTGGAAATAAAAGCCCAATGGAACAACAGATCACATATTGCACTTGCAGGGGACCCGAGGACAGTTCCAAGCATCCACATCAGGTAGTTAATATTCATCTGTAGCTCCAGTTCCTTGGGATTAATCTAAGACATTCTTCTAGCCTCAGGTAGTGGTGCACTCATGTGTTCATATGCCACTCCTCCACATACACCTAATTTAAAAGTAAAATACATCTTTAAAATGGATTCATGTATTTAAACCCATTGACACCTCTTGGTGCTGCTTGCATGGGTATAGGTTGGTTAAAATACGTTGCATGCAAATACAAAACGATAAAAATAAAACAAAATAAAAATAGATTAGTACTGCAGACATTAAGCTTTCAGTTTGAATCTCAATATATTATCAACAACATTGATATTTCTTTTTAAGATGTTTACCTGTGGGCTTTGATTTATGGCAATCACTTAAGAGGGCTTACACATAATTTTTAACTAAAAATGGGTCCTGGTGTATGCTCAGGAGACGCAAATACCAGATTGTTTCTGGCTACTGACAAAAACACAAAAGTTAATGTTAAACTGCATCAGGCAGGCTTGCAGACCTAATTATATATTATGCATGAAAAGTAGGGAGTTGTTCCATCTAGTTGTAGAAGAGAGATGGTTGCTTAAACTCCTGAGGCACACCTTTGCAAAGAAGCCTTCCTTTCTCCATGGGAGAATGGGAGCCATAGGAGTAGTGGATGAAGCCTGCTAAAACTGGAGGCCCTTGCTGGTTTCAGCTCCTACCCTTTCCCCCAATCTTCCTTTCATTATGAAGAACTCCTGCAAAGGCCAAAATAGAGCAGAGGGACTGAGTCAAACAAAACTCTCTTTGGCGAGATCATTTCTTCCAAAGGAACTTGATTAATCTAATAATGTTACACATTAAATCAATTTTCACCAAGAAAATGAAAGCCACACAGGGTGATATATACCCCCTGGGAACTCCCCAAACGCACCCAGCCAATGCTTTGGTTTTGTGTGACTTCTTTTATTTTACACAGAAAATTAAATGTTAGCAGTCCAGTTCTATTTTCGCCTAGAACGTCCATTAAAAGTCTGGCTGCAATATTTATGAATAGCAAAACAAGGCCACCAGGACACATATCAGCTCAAAGCAAGTTTCAGTTACAGACCTGTCAAGCAGAGTCTCAGACATTAATAATAACAATAATGTGGAGGGCTAAATTGGAAGAACAGGGCATACAAAAGAGTCTGTAATTTTTAGAACTATAAAATAACCTCTTCATGTGCTTTAGCAAAAGTTTTCTACTGGTGCTCCAGTCCTTAGGTTACTGAATAAAGAATCTAGTTAAAAAATATGCTTAATAAATTTGTAACAAAGCCCACAGGAAAACATCTTAAAAAGAAATATCAAATGTTTAGTTGATAATATATTGAGATTCAAACTGAAAGCTTAATGTCTGCAGTACTAATCTATTTTTATTTTGTTTTATTTTTATCAACCACTCTCTGCCGGTTCCATTGTCTCTTGAATGGGAATACTATGACTACCAATGTTCTTGGATGTATAAAGATTAAAAATTTTTTATAAATACAATTCACAACCCTAATAGATGAGAAAAATATCCTTAACTTCAATTTCAAGAACCACAGACTTAGAATTGAGAAAGATATAGACTTTTAAAAAATTTATTGCTTGAGAATGTCATACATGAATATAATATTTTGATCAGATCCACTCAACTTGCTTCTCTCCAATTCCTTCCATTGTCTTCCCCACTTTCTCCTATCAACTTCGTGTATAGACGCATTTTCCAAAGGAGATAATGGGGAGGGGGCGTGTGTGTGTGTGTGTGTGTGTGTGTGTGTGTGTGTGTGTAGTGTTTTGTGTTGATTTTTGTTTCTTTATATATTTTATCTGCTTGAGATTCAATGTGGTTTTAATTTTGTCTTCCTGGACAAGTGTTTAACTGATTTCATCAGAACCATGATACTGCTTCTGAGTCTCCTTACCACTAAGCTTGCAGATTCTCTTAGCTGCATATTTAGTCTCTAGGTTTGATGCTTCATAGTATGTGTAGCAGGGGTTAGTAGCTCAAATGCTTAATCATCTCACTGGTTATAGAAAATGAATAAAAGACATAAAAATAACTGTATGCATAGATAATGACTGAGTACAGAATGTGAATTCAAAGTTATGGGTCCACCAATGGCTTTATCTTAGAGAAAGATTGCTCATTCCAAAATTAAGTTAATTAGTCAGTGTCCAGAATGAAAAACAGGTTTAAAATTGTTAAGAGTTAAGCTTAAGCTTACCCTATGGTTTAGAATGAGATTATTCTTTACAGATAAAGCAAAAGGGAAAAGAAAAATGTCTATGCATCCAACATCTAGCTTTCTGCATTTCTCTTTTCCTGGGTGATATAGCATGTAATTCACGGTCTAAAGAACATGGTAGAAAGGGGTGGGCTGTGGGTTTTCAGGCCTCCGGGGTTGGACTCTCGGTTTCTAAAGTTACCTTCATGAAAGAGGGGTGCTGTGCTTTTGGAGGTAGGGCCGGGAAGAGGTGGTTGACGTTTGATATTTCACTAAGTAGCAATTACCTGATAACAGAAAGCTGTGGGGACTGTGTCTTGTTACCGTTCATTTCAGAGGTGCCAGGTCTGGTGTGGGCATCACTGTCGTTAGAGCTTTAGTAGGCCGAGGTCACTTTGGTTCACGTGTTTTATACATTGGTTGTCTTCTCCTTATGACTTGCCAAACAAACCTTTTTATTTTTGCACACGTTTATGTTGATTTTGTGGTTTCTGAAATTGGATTCTGGCTCCTGGAGGCCCCAGTTTCCACAGCAACTGGAGGTCTTATCTGCTACTGGTTCTTGGCAAGCAGACAACCAGGCCTTTCAGTTTACCTTGGGCATTTTTTTTTTTTTTTACTCAAAAAAAAAAAAAAAACCCTTCATTTTCTTTTTCCCAATTTTTCCTACACCCTGTCATTTAAACATCACATAATTAATTGCGTACATCCTGTACCACATGCAATTGCCACAACTTTGAAGTCCCAAGAGATCATTTTATATGGCGGTGGGTGCCGTTTTAAGAGGGGAGGTGTGGTGGGGGAAGAAGAAGACCTGGCGCCAGGGCACGGCTGAGCTGCATGGAGCGTACATAGCCTTGTCCGGGTATGGTAAAGAAACCTGGGTTCTTTCTGTTTGTTTTTCCGCATTTCCTTTCCAAACTGGATATATAGTGGTGACCTCAAGCTCCAATTTGTTATTTTTCTCTCTGGAGCTATTCCTTTTCAAAACCAGCATAAACTGCCTCATTTGGTACTGATGTGAGGTTTGGGTAGTTTTATTTTTTATTTTTTCCTGTTTCAAACTGAGAAAAAAATAGATTTAGCATCATGTCATTTATTGGCTGCTACTGATCCAGAAGCATTAAAAATAAGACAAAAATAGAGACAAAATTACCAATTCCTGTATTTAGACAATCTTACATACATGATCTCATCAGCTAGGCAATGTTTATATATGCAATCTTTTCTCAATGAAAATATTACATTTATCAGAAAAAAGATTTAGAATCATAATGAAAAAGATGAATGATACCTTGAGGAAGACAGGAAATGCATATGTTTAAGTTACATGTATAAATGCATTTATTTATGTGAAGCATGTATATATTTGATTATGGTATGCATATGTATTTGTGTGTGTATGACAGAGAGAGAGAGAGAGAGAGAGAGAGAGAGAGAGAGAGAGAGAGAGAGAGAGAACATGTGCATGCCAATGCATGTATGTGGAGGTAAAAGGAGAACCTTTAGGAGTCAATTCTCTCCTTCCTCTGTACGTCCTAAGGACAGAACACTGCTTGTCAGGCTGTAGTCAATATGTTATTATCTGCTCAACCATCTTGCTAGCCAAAATATTTTGAGGGGGAAAATTAAATTATCTTTGTCAAAGGTTAGTCTTTAGAATTTTTTTAGAGAGAAAAAATAGATGAAATATATTGCACTAATAGTTTTGTTCTTTTCTTGGGGAAAATATCAACCAATAATTTTTCTATATAGCACTAGAGGTCTGTTTATGTCATGGTGTAAATGTTGTCTGATTCTTTTGTTGATAAAAGTTTTATGATGCTAGAGATTGATGTTCCTCAATTTATACACTTTTTTTATCTTCTATTTTATTATTAGCATATTTGAACTCTTTGGCTTTATTTCATGGTATGTCCCTTGCAACCACAGACCTAGCATTAAATCTTCCCTATCTGACATTTCTAAACATGTTACTTATCTTAGATTTTTTTTTTTTTTGGCTTGGTAACCCATTGCCTCAGAAATCTCTGCTTTCTGCCAGAGAAATAATACTGGGCAAGTTATTAGACTTTGCTTTGGGAAAATTATTAAAAGCCTTAGAGTCTAAGTCTTCCTGACTGTAAATGGTTAAAAAAGATAACCAGTACCCAGGAGGCTCTTATGAACATTCTTTACCTTAATAATCACAAAATGTGTAAAGTATTGTCTCAAACAGTAAAAAATAATTATTCAAAGGAATACAGGTCAAGTTGTTATCAGGTCATAAACCCTTACCTTTCTTTGGTGTGTCTTGGGTATTAATGAGAACATATTGCTTATATGATCCATTTACTTCTGATAAAGCCATAGAAGGCCAACTCTAATAGAGTCTAACCAGACATTGTTCTTATTGTAATCATGCATCATGTTCCTATAGAACACTTCCAGCTTAGATTGCCATGTAGGGTTCTGATTCAGGCTTGAAGAAAACCCCAAGAGACTTCAGCAGCACAGGTAGCTCCTTATAAATCTAATGAATGTATTGTCCCTCAGTGAATGCTTACACTTTGCAGTTACTGTGTAAATGTTGGAAACAGTTATGAATATAGTATAGATTTAGACGTAAGACTGGTATCAAACGAAAGACTCAGAGAAGTGGCTCTTGAAGATCCACCCATACTGATCAAGGATATTAAATCATACTGTCTTTTACTGATTGAAAATAGATTATGTTGTTTCTTTTTATTTTTCCCAAGGTCCCACACCCAAGTGAAGAGCTTCAGGCAATTTATAATGGCTAAGAGTGGGAGAGTTAGTCTTTTCCAGGGATAAATTCCACGAGAGAATATCCAACCCTGAGTAGTGAGCACTAAACACATATGGATATGGCCACCAATAAATGGACTTGGCGGGGTGTGTGTGTGTGTGTGTGTGTGTGTGTGTGTGTGTGTGTGTGTGTGTATACAATGATTAAAGAGGAGGTCATGCAAAAGAAAGTTCAGAGAGGGCACTGAAAGTGTTGGAGGAGAGAGAGCTGGGGTGAAAATGAGAGAAATATAGAGATCGTGTCTGAATTTTTTAAAAGATGTTTTTAAAGTGTGGATAAGATAATAGTGTCTTTTAAAATGGAATCTCATAGAAAAGTACTCTTTCCCTACAATTTTGTTCATTTTGTTACTACAGTAACTTTAGGCATTTTTAGAAATTTTGTTTTTATTATTTCTCTTCTTTTCCTTGTCACACACCCTTCTGTCTTATCCCCTCCTCCCCATCAAGATGACATTACCTGCGCCTCCCCTTTCTTGGCACTTCTTATTTTCTTCTTGTGGTCTCCTGTGTACTTTCCCATATCCACTCTCAGGTCCCCTTATTCACACACGTGCAAACACTGAGGATTACGACTCACATACAAGAGACACATGTCATTTCTGTCTTCCTGAGTCTGGGCCACCTCACAATCTACCTTCATCTATTATTCATTATATAATTTTATTTTGTGTGTATGAATTTTTTTGTCTGCATGTGTGTCTGTTAACCACTTATGTACCTGGTATTGACTGAGATCAGAAAAGGGCATCAAATCCCCATGAAGCTTGAGTTACAGATGACTGTGAGCAGCAAGGCGGGTGCTTGGAATTGATCTGAATCCTCTGGAAGATGGCCAGTACTCTTAATTACTACCCCATCTCTCCACCTCCTATACATTCAGTTCTAAAAAACAGATTTTCTTTGCTTACCGAAAGTGAATACAAATGAGGGTAAGGAGTGCTATACATTATTAAAAGTGTTTTGATGTCTGTCTGTGGCTTCCAGGATTCCAAAGTCATTGAGCCTTCCTTGGGGTCTTCTCGAGCATCAACCTAGGGTCTGCAGACTCAGGATGGTTGGATAACATTACTTGCAAAAAGGCTTCTGGGTAGGCTTCTCTTCCTGAGTCTCCATCTCTATCTACTTCCTTAAGCAAGTTTCTAAAATGCATTTATGTAGTTGTCAATCTCATCAGTGGAGAGATTCCTGATATCAGGGAGACGTATGTGATCTGAACATGTCTAGAGGAGGTCCAGCTGGACAGAGCCCAGTCCACCTCCTCATTGTAATGCAGAGTCCTATCCACTGCCTCGAGAAATGAGGCAGAAATGGATTTGCCTCGTGTGACTGCCCCTTCAACACCATAACAGAGGGGTTTCCTACTCATATTCACATGGAAGACAGGTGGGATTCTTCCCAAATTCTGCTTCCTACTCCATTTTCAAAGAGGGCATTGAAACAAGAGCCAATGTCCTTTAAAGACAAAGTTGGAAAAGACAGAAATACACACAATGACTTCATTAAAATAAAATCTTAGATTTCATCACTCACACTCCTAAGATGGTGATTGGTGACCCACACTAGCAAATCAGCTTACTTTTTGTGTAATATTGTGATCCAATATTACAATTTTAGGTAAAGGAGAATGTAAAAGTAAAAAGAAAATCAGAACCAACTGACACTATTTCCCTTTTGGTGGTAGTTTTGTTTTAATGATCTAAATATACATATTTGCTAATCTTAAAGAATGGATGATTTTGACAGATAGTATTCATTTTTCTCTTTATTACCTGTCTAATTGTGATCCTCATCATTGAATCAAAAACATAAAAAGCCACCTGTGTCACTCACTTTCTCCTACCTGGCATAGCCAACCCATCAACAATCCCTGCAGCTACTTTCCCCAAGATCATTGTGCACCCAGCTGCCTCCTGCTGGGTGTGCTGCCATCAATCCAAAGAAAACTCACTGGGACCTCCAACGTGATCATGGAAACAGCCCAGGCATGAGTCTCTCCATTTCCTTTTCTGTTTACTTTCACTATGGCAATCAAAGCTCTCATTGCATATGAATGAGACATGCGGTCCCCTTCCAGGAGATCTTGAGGAGGGCATTATCACTAGGATCAGCCCTCTTCTAGGCTGTGAGGACAGAATTTAAAATCGGAAAAAAAAAAATGACTTGTACAGCACAGTGCACAGTGGGGAAGACAGGAAGAAGGCCATGGATAGAGGGTCAGTGAATGTTGTGATGAGAAGTACGCATATGAAGAACTTAGGAAAGAACACAGGAGTAGAACATGATATGAACAGGGGCTCTGTTTTGTAAAGCATATTCAGAAAAAAATTCAGTGCTGTAAATTTTGAGAGGCATGAAATTCATATTCCTAATTATTCTTTTAAAGTTTTGTTCATGTTTACAAGACCAGGGACCTGGCATCTCTCTCATCTCTTCCTCTTCCAATGAGGCTTTTTTTCCTTGTATTTATTTCTTTTTCTTCCCCTGAAAATTCCAAGAAGAAAGTGTGTTCACTTCTATACCCATTTGATTTATATTGCTATGATAAACATCAGGACCAAAAGCTACTTGGGGAGGAAAGGGTTTATTTGATCTTATAGTTTACAGTCCATTATGAAGGGAAGTCAGGGCAGGAACTCAAAGCAGAATCCTGGAGGCAGGAACTGAAGCAGAACCATGGAAAAATAGCATTTACTGGCTTGCTCTTCAGGCTCATGTTGCTAATGCTGTTCTTAAACCTCCAAGAACCACCTGTCCAGGGGTGACATCATCCACAGAAGGCTGAGCACATTCACATCAACCATTAATCAAGAAAATGTCCCACAGTTTCTCCTACAGACCAGTCTGACAGAGACATTTTCCTAATTGAACTTTCTTTTTCACAGATGACTTTGGCTTGTGTCAATCTGACAAAAAAATGATCTCCCACTTCTCCTCAGGATATATTCTCTTCAGTTCCATCTTCTTCCTGTAATGTTGTTTTCTGTAGGCTCATCACAGAGCTGAGTCTTTCTTATGTCAATTGCTGTTCAATTGTCTTTAGAAAAGCTCTGTCTGGAAAACCTACCTACAATACTTGATGTGGCTGGAATGAAAACATTTCCCCATGAGCTCACGTTCAGTTTGAGCACTTGTTCCCCAGGTGACAATGTGGTTTTACAAAGTTGTGAAAACTTTACAAGGTGGAACCTTGATGGAGAAAGTTGATCACTAGGGGGTGGGTATGACTTCCTGTTTATTCTCTACTTCCAGACTCTGGAGGTGAATGGGCCTCCTCTTCTATGGTCATTCCTTCCCTGCCATGATAGACTATACTTGTTGGAGCTGTAAATCAAAATAAATCCCTACTTCCTCAAATTACTTATCGATATTTGGTTATAACAAGAACACTATATGATACAATGGCTTAAGTCTGCCTTATCAGTTTCCATGCATCTAGTAATCTTTTATTATTTTGCATCATTTTATGTATTTATTTATATACTTATGTGAGTGCTGTTATTTTTAAGATTTATTCTATTTTTAATTATGTGTGCATGTGCCTTATGTGTGCAGGTGTTCTTAGAGGCCAGCAGGGGGCATCAGATTCACTGACACTGAAATTACATGTGATTGTAGGTGGTTTTTGAGAAATGAACATGTGTCCTGTGAAGGAGCAGTGAGTGCTTTAAAACACTGAGCTGTCTCACAAGCCCTATGGAATCCATTTTTTTAAAACTGGGGAGACTTATTCATTGCATATTTTATAAAATGAAAAGTGGTTAATTAATTTACTCAAGAAATGTTCATCCACCAAGTTGCAACCATGAATTAGGCTATGCAAAACTGCCTAAAGTATGATGATGGGCAAAATAAATTGCACAAGGTTATCACAGTGTTTGTTTTCAAGAAATATAAAAGTATGGGAGAAGAAAGGAGAGCCAGAGAACTATAATGGCAAATGAAACACAGTTTAATAAATGCTAGCACATAATATCTGCGTAATTTTATGGACCACTAAGATCATGTGTCAGAAAATATTTAAAGGAGAATATGATATCTAAACAGAAATCAGAAATGAAAATAATAGATACCCAAGTAACGTTTGGGGAAAGAGTCTCAGGAAAGGAACTTACATTTCTGAAGACTTTCATGCCCAAATGATAGAAAGCATTCCTGTCTCATCAGAATACCTCAGTTACAGCAAGAAAGTGGAGAGGAGGTGTCGGCTGGAAACAAGGTCATGAGAAAGTCAAAGGTATTAGTTACTTTACTTGTAGCTGTGAGAGAATCCCTGACTGTTTAGCTGTAGATGGAGCATCTATATTAGCACTTCCCTCCACATCTTTCCATAAGGCCCAGGAAACACCACAGAAGGAGATGTGGACAAAATGTCACAGCCAAAGGATGGGGAGAAGTGCTGTGGCATGGCTGTCACTCTTGAACTCACAGCAGCTGTGGTTACCTGAACAAGGTCATGCAAGTTAAAAACCCCAGCATGCAAGTGGGAGAGGCTCTAAATGTCCCAACCATAGCTGCCAAACTATTGGTAGTGGTTGGCTGCTGGGGGGTGGAGAGTCCTTTTTCTTTCTGGGTGTGGCCACTGGTAGCTTGCCCATTTTTCTCTGCATAGCCCCACATACAAACACATACGAATGGGTAATACATCTGGTAGATAGTGTATGGAAAGAGCTACCTGGAGGGGCTGTGGAGAAAGAGTGGAAGGGAACCTGAGAGTTTTGATTTTGCTTATCCTTGTCACACTTGGTTTAGTCAGTCACTTGCACTCATCTATGCTAACACGTATATTAACCTCTTGATATTATTTTAATTTGGATTGATCTGAAGTCAGTCACTTTCATATGCTAATTAATTGTTCCAGTAACTCTGAGATTAGAATAACTGCCTTTAGGATCAAGTCTTCTAGGATAAAGAAACCTCTGCTTTCCATTTCTGCATCTGTAAAACAGTAATCATACTTGTACGTGTCTCAGAGATCTTATAACAATCGCATCATTTTAATAAGTATTAAATGGCCAAAATAGTGTCTGACACGTGGTAACCATAGAAGAAATGATGACTTTTAATAAACTAGGAGCCAGGGATAAAACACACTTCAACAGTAGTAGGAAGACCACAAAACAAAGGCACTTGTGTATTGTTTCTGAAAAAGATGTTAATAACTTCCATTTTTCATACTTCAACAAAAAGTGTACAAGTATAAATGCTGGAGGGGTTAGAGAAACTACCTCTGGATGTTCCCAGGAGAACTTCATTTTCATTGCTGCTTTTGAGCACAGTACTTAACGCAATTATTTAACTCTACTTTCTTTCCATATAAAATGTTGGCAGTGATATCATCTAGCCCCCAGAGCCATGCATGATTACTCATACAAAGCATTTGGAAGAATGGTTTCTCATTGGTAATTGTGTTTATTATGCACTTACTAACAGAGAGCAAGCTTTATCCCCAGCATTAGTAGGCAGCTCCCTCTGTGCCATACATCAGAGACAGGCTCTTCAAGAAGATGGAGAGACATTAGCACGGAAGAGACACACTCCGTTCCCCTTTGCTTCTCCTTTTCCACCTTCTGTACAGGTAGTTCTACCCATAAACTCCAGGGAGCCTGGTAACTGACCTCCATCTCCAGCTGCTTCCCCAAGCTTCCACCTGTTGTTGTACCTTACTGGATGGTTTAGAACAGCCAGTTTTCAATTTTTGCTGTTGTTTTATTTTGAAACAGAATCTCCCTATACAGCCCAGGCAGCTTTCACATTCTCAGTTTTTCTGCTTTAGATGGGTTTTCAGATGTAATCCTAAATAAACTTGGTCTCCAAAAGCTCCCTTAATCTGTCCTTCCTCCTCCTCTTCCCACCACCTACCTCCAGGTAGCGTGTGTGTGTGTGTGTGTGTGTGTGTGTGTGTGTGTGTGTGTGTGTGTGGTGTATTTCGGACTGTGAACTTCTGTGTCAATCCTCAGAATTTATGATTTTGTTTTTCAAGACAAATTCTCTTGCTGGTCTGGAGTTCACCAAGGAAGCTTGGCTGGTTAGCCGGAGAACATCAGTGAGCCATCTGTCTCCAGTTCTTCAAGGCTAGGCTTACTTGTGTGTACCACTAAACCTGATCTTTTTTTCCATGTGTTCCAATAGTCAATCAAACTCAAGTCTTTGGTCTTGGATGGCAAACAGAAGAACTTTACCACTAAGCTATCCTTACCCCATTCTCCTCCTCCTCCTCCTCCTCCTCCTCCTCCTCCTCCTCTTCCTCCTCTTCCTCCTCTTCTTCTTCTTCTTCTTTTGTTTTTGTTTTTTTGAGACAGGGTTTCTCTGTAGCTTTGGAGCCTGTCCTGGACTATCTCTGTAGACCAGGCTGGCCTCGAACTCACAGAGATCCACCTGCCTCTGCTTCCCAAGTGCTGGGATTACAGGCGTGAGCCGCCGCCGCCGCCACCACCACCACCACCCAGTCCATTCTCTTCTTAATTGTGCATTATTCTATTCTTTGAACTATGTTGTTACCATGATAAATTTGTTCTACTTGTCAAGCTCCCTCTGGACTATGTGCGTCATACTTCCTGTTTCTGATTATTGCAACTCCTTTCTTAAAGTTTGCACTTGATGACTTCTATTTTATTTATGCATTGGAAGAAATGTTAGGTCCTCGGAGATGTCTTCCTGAATAGCTATTGTCGAACTGGCATTCTCTCCCTTACCTGTCTAAAAGCTATGGAATGACCAGAGACAATTGTTCTTTTTTTATTTTTCATATTTACTCATTGACTCACATCTGGAGTTAAGTTATATGTGTGCATGTTTTGCATATCTCACTCCTATGCCTACATGTCTTCACTGGCTTCCTAGGGCCTTTCTAACCACTAAATAAGATCAGTTGTGTAAGGACCATCAGTGGGATTCAGGTTTATTAGCTTTGGCATATGGATGTTTAGCACATGGCCATGTGTTTCTCACAAAATGTAACTTATAATCTGTCTATTATAACTAAACGACACACGTTGTGGCAGTCATTTCTTTCCAGCACTATTCCATATCCCATTTCTTTCTCAGAGGTCTGTTTTTATTTCTGTTTCCACCCAAGGTTCACTTGTCTATAGTAACACCTCTTTTTTTTTAAACACTCTGGAAATATGGAGTGTTATCCTGTGACTGAAATATTCCATATTTTCTCTTCAACAAAACACTGACTGTCAACAATATGTGATTGTCTCTTTTTCCAACTCTAGCCTTGAGCCAGTATCAAAATCTTCATGAATAATTCGTAAATAATTAAAAAATTCCTTATTTTTTTGTACGCACAGGAGCAAGGTAATTTTGATCTCCTTGTGGATTAGATTATCCATAAATGTTATGAGTTAGGCACTGTCTTTGCAGATGTGATTTCTTTGAACGGGTGGACTGATAGGACCCTGTGCTGCACACGATCTGTGTTTTCTCTGTAAATAAAAGCCTACGATGTTTCAACAAGTCAGCCCTTACATGCCACATGGAGAGATGGATGGCAAGCCACATTAACACATCAGTTCTTCCAAAACAAAACCACAAACACACACTCTCAAAACACTGCTTCAATTTGTATCCACACAGTATGGAACAACCGATGAGTTGGTTATCTCTCAAAAGAAATCAATCTTCATGCCATTATAGTTTCTGAGAGTAAATGATCATTATATTTTATAGCATAGAGAAAAAATTCAAGATAAATATCCCCTGTTTTACTTCAATCTAACAAAAACAATATAGTTAACTCTCTACCTGTGTATAAAATATAAACACATATAAAACATGCATTTTGCCTCTTCAAATGGCACACAAGGAGAAAAAAAAGGCAACCACAAAGCACAAGTAAATATAAACAGGTAGTTATAACAAAGGAGATGTTATTAGTCAATTTAGAATAGCAAATTGAGGGCTATATCTCTTCTACAGCAGCAATTTAATTGTATGTTGCTGGATTTCAAAAAGTGTCAATAATATGTCCCATTTTGGCCAACCAGCCATGGATCTGTAAAGATTACAACTATTCTTATTAAAAATTAAAAATCAACAAATTTTCACTCAGTTTGTGAATTCAGTATCAATAAAAATTTTACCAATTGACATCTATAACCCAAATAATATTTTGAGACTGTCTAAACTATGCTTATTCTTTGTTTTCTATATTCCTGAAGTTAAAGTAATTATTTTATGACATAAATGAACCAAGCATCTGGTCATGTAGTGCTACTAAACATCATCCTTAAGGCAATAGTCAGAGTCAGATTCAATCTACTTTCTACACAAAAATGTATCTCTTGTGGTCCTTGCAAAAATTCACAAAATTTCTACTTTGGGGACCATGTTTTTGGTTTTAAGTATCATCTCCAGGATCTGATGAGATAACAGGAGGGTTCTGATAATTTCCTACCAAAGCTTCCTTTTCAGGCTTCACTGAATAAGGAGAGAGTAATAGGGACAAAGATTTATATAGGGAGAGAAGCTGTGAGTACAGGGAGGGTCTCTATACCAAAATGAGAATCACATTTCTCCATCTTCTGTGGCTTTAGTTGAGACTTCATCATGCATCATCTTCAGCATCACCATCACTCTTGCAGGACACCTGGCCACCCTATTCATGTCCTCTGGTGTGCTCATTACACACACGCCATCTGACTCATGTCCATCCACAGTTTATATCACCCTGATCAACTTCTACTGTTTTCTCCATTCTATACACAGATTCGCTTTTGTTACTGCAATAAGACTAGGGCTAAAAAACCTTCTTTTTCTGTGTCTGTAGCCTTAAACAATGTACCACTTCTACATAGCTAGATCTATGTTATTTATAGTAATACCATCTACATATGATCTAGAACAAAGTCTCTGTTTTTAATCTCCAGAGGATAGGGGAAACTATGCTAATTTGTAAGCTGATGAGTCCATGGTCAAAGTGTGTGCAGACTTTATGCTCAGCTCACAAGACACATAATCATTTTTTTTTTTATTCTGTGCACTAAGAATCCAAAGCTCTTGGGAGGGGGGCACTTTTACTTGTTCTAAAAGTTCTACTTCTGCATACATGAGGCTAGCTTATGGGAAACCTGCACAAAGCGTGCTGACCTCCAATTTAGGCAGAGCTGTGAAATCTAGCTTTATCAATAGTATACCTAGAACTTATTCTATTCTGTGTGTTTAAATCTGTTCTCAGCATGTTTAGAATCGAGGAAGAAGCCATAAGTGGTATGATGCATTAGCTACCTTTGGGAAACTAATACATCTTAAATCAATATAAAAATGTCCATTATCACAGAAATTATAAGACAGAATCTTGGTGCCTCTTTAAAGTTGATTGTGTTTCTAAGTCTTCACTCTGTTGACATTTTTATCTCGATAATTCTTTGTGAATTTCAAGGTTCAGGGCACTACCTACTTGATGCTAGTAACTCTCATGTGAATAAGCCTGAATAAATGTCTCTAGAAAATGAGCTCTCTACAAAATCACACCAGTAGACATTAATGCTTTAACCTAAGTACATGGGGAAATGTAAGAGCAGATAAAAGTTTTCAGGAGAGATGCAATATGTAGAAGCAGGAGAATGTAGCAGAACCAGAGAGTTATGGGCAGGCTTAGACAACACAAGTCAGGAAGATAGAATCTGTCCAGAAATCATCATGAACATAGTCTCTTCAGATTCTAATAAGATTAGCATGTGGCCCATAATTCTTTGAAATTACTTTATAATTGATCAATGTGTTATCAAAGTCAACCTTTGTAATAATGCCTGCTTGAAACTGTGTCATCTCAGACTCACCACCATCAAGTGACAGTGGGATGTTTGCTAATGATTCCTCCTTAAAATTACACCATTTGAATATCCAATATCAAATGACTTCCTTTTGAGGTTGCATGTACTGAGGGCTCTCTCTGCATTGTGAGTGAAAACCTCAGAAAATACATGGAGATGGTTTCAGGAGAGGTAATTATGAAGAGGGGATGCCACACCCTCAGAGGTAGTATTGTAACTCTCAAAGCTCAGAAGCCACATGCATTTGGGCTGAGAGAAATATGCATGGTTTTCTGCAAGTCTTATGCATGAAGCCACAGCTAATACGAGCTCTTACATGCAACAGGCCAGTCATTTCCAGAAAAGCGACGTGTAATATTTTTCTTCAACCTTTGGTTCTTACAATCTTTCTGCTCTCTTATCTGCAATGATTCCTGAGCCTCAAGGGTAGGGATATATAAATGTCCTATTCAGGGCTGAACATCCCACAGTCTTTTATACATGGCACTTTGAGCCATTATTTGTCTCTTCATCTATGCAAAGAGAAGCTTATATGATGAGGACTGTGAGCCACAACAAACTAACTACATCCAAGCAAATATTACACATGCCACTGGGTATCCTCTTTTGTACTATCTAGAATGGTTAAAACACATGACCGTGGATGCTCTAAATGGAGGGCAGAGTATATGAACCTTCTGTCCACATCAGCATGTCTCAGCCAAACTCAGTTTTGCTTCTCATCTGACCCCATTCCTAACCAGGTGATGCTGAACAATATCTGAAGACACTTCTAGTTATCACCTCTGTGGAGATGTCATGGGTGACTAATGGCAAGAGGCCAAGGATTGATGCTAAGCATCCTTTGGACTTAAGACATCTCCCATAGGAAAGAGTAATCTAATCTAACATGTCAGTCATCCCTAGTGTGAGCTCTGGTCCACTAATATGAATATTTCCAGGCTCAGCTAATCATTTTTAAGATACCAAGGTGTGGTGATATTTTAATTGTGCTGAAATGTGATTTTATTTGTATGTTAATAAATAAAGTTTGCCTAGAGATCAGAGGTCATTAGCAAGCCAGGAATAGAAGTCAGGTGGTGTAGCCCATGCCCTTAATCCAATCACATGGCAGGCAGAGTCTCTATCTGGACAAGGACACAGCCAAGCGTGGTGACCCTTGAGTCTTTAATCTCAGTATCAAACATAGAGACCAAGAGGTCTGTATAGACTGGCAGTGATGAGGAAGTGGTGTGACTGGGCTTAGAGCCAATGGGAAGGCAGAACAGGAAAGCAATAAAATGCAAGACACACAGGAAGAAGGTCTCTTGCCTCTAAGTCTCTGAGTGCTTACTTGGTTGGGTTTGAGCTACTATGGCAGGTTCCTGGCGTGTGCGTCTGACCTGCAGTGTGGCGGGAATGAGGAATCTACAAGTGGCACTTTACTCTGCTGCATGGTAGATTTAGCCTTTGCTAGTTAAAAAAAAAAAAAAAGTTTCTGGGCTATGCACTGCTTTGATAGAACTGCTTCTGATAGTTGATGGTACACATGGCTCCAGACCCAGAGCTGGCGGTAAACTGTACCACCACCACTTTGGGAAGCTGAGGTAGGCGGAGCCAACAGCCACAGCAGCGTTTCAGTCTTACAAAGATGGATATTACACAGAAAATCTGGTTTGTGTTGCCTTTGGGATTTTTAACTACAGAAAAAGATTTGATCATAAAAGCTGTTGAGTTAAACAAATATGTAAATTTTAAAGGTACCTTGACTTCAAAATTTGGATATAAGGATATGCTGCTTTGGAAAAGAGTCTCTGCTCTTGTTTCCACAGAAAGCCAAAGGCTGTGGATTTGTTCCAGATTAAGATACATCAGATTTGACCAGCCAAGACTACCTGAAAGGTCTCCAGTGACACCATGGGCCAGATGATCCAACATCCAGAATGGTTTCAAGGCAACTGGCTCACAGGTTTATCCTCACGGACTACTCCATAATCCTAAAATTTTCTTTGTGTTCCCATAAGATACAGCGCCCCCCTCCAGCAGGAAGTAGTAAGAAAAACTACACCCAATTTCCCAAAATTATCAAGCTGGCTTTGGAGATGGAATTGGCTCACTCCTTCCCTAAACCCAGACATACTGCTAAAAGAAAAGGTTAAGAGATTTTTGTGTCCCAAATCAGAAGAGCCCTCTGGTGTGGGACAAAACAAAACAAAACAAAACAAAACAAAACACCAATATTTTTATTTAAATCAGGTTGATTATAAATGTGATCTCTTTCTTTTAAAAAAAGCATATGATATAGATATAATAGGATGAAAAGGTAGATTAATGAACTTACTTTTAAAGAACAACAACTTGTTTAAAATGTCTTACATTGGTATAGATTTTAGTCTATTGATACAAACTTAAAGTTAATTTTGTTATACTGTGTGTATATTTCTACTCTTGTTTAAGGTATTATGTTTGTATAGCTCATTTTAAATTGTAATGGATAATTAAAAATAGATTAATAATTAGTCATCTATGACAATCATACTCATAGCCATGTTAGTTAAGTCTTCTAGATATACATAGAGATATTTCAGATAGATAGGTAATCTTCAAATACTTTAAAGACCTACAGAATATGGCATTTAAACTATTTTTAAAATTTAGACTTTCTGGACAGTGAGACATGTCTGCTCCTGGCAGCACCAATTTACTTCAGAGAGGAGGATGGGCATTGAAGACACTTCATATCTTATCTTCACCTTGGCAAAAATAGCCATTTGGGCAAGAAACTGTTCTTGCCTGGACTGCTTGATCGACTGAACATGCAGGACCACTGAACTTTGCTTGACAAAATGGTCCTTCAGGTTTCTGCTTCGCAGAGGAAACTGGCAGAAATTCTACAGGACACTGAGAAAATTGACCGAGAGACTCTAGCCCTATGGGCTAAAGACAAATGACGCAACTTTACAAAGGAACATTAGGTGACTGTCCAGGCTGCCAGCTGTCTCTGTCTACCCTGTAAGACTCCTGAAAGTTGCTTGCATCCTTCTCCCATTCCTCAGGTAATATTATATCCTTCTGAGGTCTTTGATGTGGTTGAAGACTAGATATAATTTCCTCAGTTATAATAAAAAAAATAAGTTAGATATAAAACCTTAGACTCACAAATATAAGATAGATAGGATATGTTCTTTAATATTGTAACTGTAATTCTTGCTTGATAATTGTTTTGTTATATGTAATTTTACTATGTAAAAGTTAAAAACCTTCCTTTAAAAAAAAAAAGAAAGAAAAGGGGAAGTGCTGTGGATATCGCTCTGTGTAAATAAAATGCTGATTGGCCAGTAGCCAGGCAGGAAGTATAGGCGGGAGAAGCAGAGAAGAGAATTCTGGGAACAGGAAGACAGAGGCAGAGATATTGCAAGCCACTGCCATGAGAAGCAAGATGTAAGGTACTGGTAAGCCACGAGCCACGTGGCAACTTATAGGCTAACAGAAATGGGGTAATTTAAGATATAAGAACTAGATTGCAAGAAGCCTGCCACGGCCATACAGTTTATAAGTAATATAAGTCTCTGTGTGCTTACTTGGTTGGGTCTGAGCAACTGTGGCACTGGCGGGTGAGATTTGTCCTTACTGTGGGCCAAGCAGGAAAACTCTAACTATAGTCTCTCTCTCAGGGGAAGGATGACAGTGAGTGGTAAGCTAAAGGGAGTCATGGCTCTTGCTCTGATGTCTTAGGCTTTAACTCTGTATTAGGCTCTGTGTTTCTTATTTAATAAGACCATTTAGCATTTCATCTACACCAAGGCTTCATTCCATTCCTTTCCCCACCATTAAACATTTCTCCAAGTCCAATTAATTTTGTTATTTGTTATGAGCACTAAATCACTAGTTAAATGTCTAACACCTAGAAAAACCATGTTAGTTTATTTAAGACTTTGTGAACAGTTTTTCCTCTCACTAATTTATCCAAACAATGCTCTTTAGTTTTTGGTCATTTTAAGAATGGATTTGGGGCTAGAGAGTTGCCTCTATAGTTAAGATCACTTGTTCTTGCAGAAAACCAATGTTTAGTTCCCAGTATCTACATGGTGGCTCATAATAACCATTGATCAAGTTCCAAGGTTTCTAAGGCCTCCATGGGCACTGAATGCATATAGTGTAATACATACCTGAAGACAAACATCCATTCACATGAAATTTTATAGGTTCTAATTGTATTATAGGCCAAAATAATGTATTGATTTTTCCCTGAAATTGCTTCATGAATAATGTTCTCAGATATTCAATCCCAGAGCTATAAACAATATTTGCCAAGTATTTAAAAGGATTGTGAATGCAATCAAAGTTTTTGTTACTTCCTGGAAAGCCATCTTTGTTCATGATGGCCTAACCTCAGAGCATCATTTACAGAAAGTCTAGTTATTGTGGAGCAGTGGTAGGACCAAGTTTCTCTGAAAATTTCCTGGTGAGTAGTGGCAGGAGATAAAGGGAAAGAGGGTCTGTGCTATGCTTTTTTTCTCTTTTTCCCCTTTTTATCCTAAAGAGAAGGGAGACTAGAAAGCAATAAAATAGAAGGCATTTCCTACAGGTAGCCTTAAATCATTCAACACAGTGGTCTTCAGGGAGAAGAGTGGTTCCTCCTTCCTCTCCAGAATGACCTCTCCAGCTAAATGTTCCTCATCCAGTGTTCAGTGTCTTCACCTGAATCTCCAAGGATTTCCATGTTGACTTGAGCCAGTGTAACAGTAACCTCACTTCTGCAGAAATGGGTCTTGACCCATGCATCACGTTCAAAGCCTCCTTCAATGGCTCCCCAGTGGCGGAGGCTGAGGGCTCTGTTTTGCTTGTGATAATGTGCTAATCGCCAAGACCCGACATAAATTCTCCCTTTGTATTGTCATTTGTCAAAGTTGCAATAAGGGGCTCGAAAAGAAAAAGAAAATCAGGGAAGGGGCAATGACAGAAAGAAAACTTGGCCTTCATTTTATTTTCTCTCCCACAGAACTTTCCTGTCCCCTCTTAATCTGTAAAACATCTGATGGTATAGAGAGGGCACTGCAAACACAAAAGAATAAATAGCTCTGCATGCTTTTCCCCTGGTGGTTTTTGTTGGGTCAACATTTTAGACAGATGGCTAAGTATAAAAAAGAATGAAGATAATTTACATTGAAGTCCCCAGGGCTTGGTGCTTTGTCAATGTATTTTCCACAGTTCTTTCACTTGTTGAGAGTTTTGTGGTTGGGTGAGTTGGCCTCGAGATCACTTTTCCTGCAAGTTCTCCTGAATTTGTTACTACAAAGGTATCAAAGAAAACGTGAGGAAGGAACATTGTTTTTTGTTGCAATTGTTTTGGAGAAAGACAACCAATGTTAGATATTGGTTTTATAGATTATACTTACTTTTTGCATTTTTTGTTAATTCTTTGAGACTTTCTTACAATGTATTTTGGCCATATTCACTCCTTCCCACCCCCATTTCCCACCCATATTTATGTCTTCTTCTTTGCCTTCCTTTCTGTCTTTCTGTAGTGGGTAGCTATTCCAGCTTTGACCTGGAAATACCACCCCCTTTGAGGCTTCAGTAACTGTCCAGCCTATAAGGCAGAGCCAAGAGAGGACCCTGAAAACCTGAGATCTGAATGGAGGAGCTCTCTTGGTTCCTGGACCCTGGACACTGGAGATAGACTGAATTCTCCAGAGAATACTGTTGGACTGTGCTACACCTTTCCCAGACCCTGTAACTTATCCCTTCACCTGTAAGTTATCCCACAAAATAAACCTCCCTTTTAACTACATGGAGTGGCCTTAATATTTTCACCAATATCTTCCCTTTTTTGGTTATTTTAATCCATCAGCCCACCTAGTCCAACTTGTGCTACCCAAATTCTCTTGGCCGTGTTGCCTTCTACTGGAGCATGATTCACTTACTAGAGGCTATGCCCCTAAGGAAAAGTGACTTTCATCCCTCCCAGCAACAATCAGTTGTTAACAGGCCCAGAGCCTGAGGTGGGAATTCAAACCCATTTCCTTTCTGCATTCTGGGATTGTGTCTGGTTTGAGATGGTGCAGGTCTTGTGCATGCTGTCAAAACTGCCATGAGCTCATATGTGCAATTGCCCTGCTGTGTCTGGAAATCATGATTTCCTTGTCATTCATTTCTTCTGGCTCTTTCAGTCTTGGTGCTCCTTATCCACAATGACCCTTAAGTGCTGGGAAGAGGGGGATGACATGGATATCCTTTTTAGGGTTGAGCTTTCCATAGTCACTTCTTCCCTGCAAATTGATGAGTCATTGGTCCCTGTGCTAATCACCATCTATTGAAGAAAGAAACTTCACTGGTGAGGGTTGAGAGATTCACTAATCTACCAGTCTAATGACAAGTCATTGGGAGTCAGTTTATGTGGCCATTTATCAGAGTAATATAGTAGATTCTTCCCTGAAGCCTGTGTGATCTGTCTGGCCACAGGTTCTTGGTCTCAATAAGAGTGCCAGATGTGAGTTTTATCTTGTGGACCAGGCCTTAAATCCAATCAGAAAGTGGTTCATTACACCCTTTGATGTTCATGCCACTATTGCACCAGTGGGCATATCTTGCTAGGCTAGTCATCAATGTAGCTCTAAGAGTTCACAGCTGGGCAATATTGATGATTACTCTTCTCCTTCATTAGTGTCTGTAGCAGCTTCCAGCAATGTGAAAGCTACCCAGTAGTGATGAACCTTCCAGGTCATTACCATCTTGATTTTTCCATGTTCCTTAATTCAAATATATGGTGTCTTCAGCAATAGGACCACACCTTCAAGTTCTGGAGGATAACTAAAAACATTGGCAATAGTCTATAATGTTGGGGGTCCATGGGGCACTCCTAGCCAACAGTACTAAAAAAGAAAAATAATTCCTGGTTCTGAGCTTTTTATTACTTAACCTGTGGTATATAACAAAGGTATTATCACTCCTTTATTGGATAACTGCATTTAAACTCAGGCATGTGTTGTTTTAGGATGCTGTTATAGTAGACTTTCATACAGCTTTTTAAACGGTCTTTAGAATTAGTTATCTATTCCTATTTTACTTCCTTGACCATGATTTCCCATCTCATCTGCAATGCCAGTGGTCCTCAACCTTCCTAATTCTGTGACCCTTTCATACAGTTCCTCATGTTGTGGTGACCCTCAACCATAAAAACTATTTTCCTTTCTACTTCATGAATGTAATTTTGCTACGGTTATGATATGTAATGTAAATATCTGATATGTGACCCCTGTGAAAACAGGTTGAAAACTTCTGCCCTATGCCAATTTTACATTTCCTATTTCATTATTCACTTTTAACCCTTTATATCATCATATTAATTCTATCATCTCCTGAAAGAATTCCCTTCACTATGGTTCTTTATTAATTCCCTGATAACTATGTACATTCCAAATGAAACATGTATATCTATCTGAGTGACATTTGATCATGAACAATTCAGAGCTGATCTCCACAGATGAGAGAAAACATGCAACATTAATCTTTCTGAGCCTGGGTTATCTCACTCAGAATGATTGTTTCCAGATCCATCAAATTATTTTTGGATTTCATAATTTTGCTTTTAAAAAAAAAAGTAATATTCTATTGTATAAATGTACACATTTTTATTTTTGATTCATCAATTGATAGACATCTAGGTTGTTTTAATTTAAGATCAACAATGAATAAATGAGACCTCATGAAACAAAAAGGTTTCTTTGTACAGCCATAAACACAGTCATCTAAGTAAAGAAGCAACCCACAGAAATGCACAAAATCTTTATCAAATATATTTCTCATAGAGGGCTAGCATCTAGAACTCAAAGAAACTGGTCATCAAGAAAACAAACAATCTAATTTTTAAAAATTGGGTATGTTGCTAAATAGGATGTTCTCAAAAGAGAAAATAGACATCTAGTCTTACCTGGCTTTTTTCACTTGGCACAATGCTTTTGAGGCTCATGTGGTAGTAAGGGCAACCCATGACTTTGCTAACAAGTCATACTTCACCGTAAGACCACATGTTGCTTAAAGTATTCTGCAGAAAATGGACAGTAGGCATGTGATGGTACTCTTAGAGGTATACAATGGTCCTGTGTCAACATAATACCATGTAAGAGAGCTTGTTCTTGAAGCTGCTGAGGCAAACACTGCTCAGTGCCAAAACCAGCAATCTCTCACCTCAATTTCTTGCCTTTGGGTGAAGACTTCTCCAAATACACATTTCCAAGAAGCCCCAAATACTGGCTATCCAGAGTGCTGTGAAAATTAAGGAAGTCTACACATAATTCCTGGTGTAAAAAGTCATGGATATGACCAAGCTCTGTTTGTCAGATTTCACATACACATTTTATCTTACTGTCTGCTCAGAGCTCTCCTAGGAGGTCTTGGGATACCACATAAATAGAAAAAGAGAGTTCAAGTCAGGTTTGAAGCCAGCCAAATCAACTTGGGAAATGTTGCATTCAAGACATCACTTTTAGTACACTTAAAATTTAGTTCAAGGCAGAGGAGGTGGCTGTCGGTAAAGCGCTTCTCACGTAAGTGGAATGTAGTTCATCCCCCAATGAACATATAAGCAGTTGAGTGCAACAGCATGCGCCAATGATTTCAGTCATCTATTTTACCATGCAGTCTAGCTTGTATAAATCTAGAGAGTAATTGAAAATCATACCCCACACTGACTTCTAGCCTCCATAGGTATATGTACGCATTTGTACACTGTTCACCAAAATGTTCCAGCTTCATTGATTAGAAAACAAATTAAGGTTCAGTGGGCTTAAGCCAGTTTTCCAGTGATATAATTACAATAACTAGAGTCAGGATTTTATAGGTATAACCAAAAGATTTTTATGTTACACAAGAAATGAAGGTAAATGAACTGCCCCAGATATACCCACAAATCAAAACAAAAATGTGCATGTGCACCTGCGAACACACACACACATATCAATTAACAGCAAGGAAAACATGGTAGTATGGACCAAAGGATATACTTTAACACTAACAAGAATGTGTCTCTTAAAAATAGTGCTTCTGGGAGACTTTGGAAAACAAAGAACTAATTTAAAGAATTGTGTTGATGTAAAGAATATCTATTCCTTGAGATGGTGAGAATGAAGCTATAGAAGCAATTTCTTCATGGTTGGGGATGGGTGCATTTGTCTTCTTAAAATCACAGAATGGGCAGGGCTACCTATTGTGTCCTTTTCTACCCTTGCTTGATCAAGAGACCCTCGTAATTTCAAACTAATAGACAGCAGATGTCTTAGTCCAACAAATGAAAGTTAAAATCCAATTATTATCTTTAACAGTGAAAAGACAAATAATATAAATAACCTTTATATCAGAGCCCTGGAGTCAACCCTCAGTCTAAATCTCAGAGGGATGCTCCAAAGGGAAGACACATTATTTTCCTTACAGGAAGCCTGAGAACTTCAGCTGTGAGATATAGAGGGTTGCCACTGCAAACACAGACATATGAGGATAATCTCAAACATTGACTGATGCAGATTATAGATGTAACCGTCTTGTTAAATAAGAAACACAGAGACAATTGCAGAGTTAAAAGCCAAGAAGTCAGAGCAATAGTTAAGAGCTTAAAACCCTTCCTTACCCTTCACTGCTGCTACTGTCCTTCCTCTCCACAATAAGATCCAAGACGGTTACATCTACAACAGAGTTTTACAAAGACTGCAAAAATAAAGAGAAAGAATGGAGAGGGGGCACAGGGATTTAAAGCAGTGGCTGCTCTTCCAAAGAACTTGGGTTCAATTCCCAGTACCTACATGGCAGCTCACAACTGTCTAACTCCAGATCCAGGGCAGTTGGTGTTCTCTTCTGGCTTCTGTGGGGATAGAATTCACATGTTGCACAGCTATGCATGCAGACAAAACATTCATGTACATAAAGTAACTACATTTTAAAAGTGTATAATACAATTAAAAAGAAATTGTTTCTGTCCAATTTGGTCCCTCTTTTGATTTTTAAAAATAGATTTTTTTTTAGATCATTTCCCTCTTCTCTTTTCTCCTTGCAAACCCTCCCATGTACCCTCCTCCCACATTGTTATCTTTCAATTTCATGGCTTCTTTTTCTTTAATTGTTGGTAAATGTGTGTGTGTGTGTGTGTGTGTGTGTGTGTGTGTGTGTGTGTGTGTGTGATAGTTTTAATCCTCACCAGAATTGCATAAAGTTTTTCTTAAAAAGTTATTTTTACAGGATAGAAATTTTCTCCAGTCTGGTTAAAAACAATCTTTTTTTTTTTTTTTAAATCACTGTGCTATTTCAGTTGTAGTATGCTATTGGTTGTAAAGGGCCATTTTGTTTTGCTAAGGAAACACAGGAAGCTGCCATTTAAATCTTTTCCAATGTTCTTCACATAAGCACTATTGTATGCCTCATATTACCGCACTGAAAACCCAGTTTGTAAAGCATAATTTCATTTATACCATTAAATGGATGGTTTTGTAACTCATATTGGCAGCACTGGAGCTTCCAGTTGTGAACAAAAGGCAACACAACACTTCAAGGTCAGCTAAACCAAGCATTTCATATCTACCTACCAGGAACCATTGTTAACATCTGTCATTCGATATACGGCTGCTATGCATAAATGTGATCCTGAACACAGGTTCCTTCCTCTTATTGAGGAAATGCAGTTCTGTTTTCCAAAGCATAACAAGTCATTGCTTTATCATCAGACCTGCATGCATAGCATCTTAAATCACTGTGTGAAACTGAGTCCCTGCAATGACAGCTCACTCCACCTCAGATCCCGGGCATCTCTCCTGCCCTTGGCCTCCCTTCTCAGGGCTAGGTCTGCCAATTCGATTCTTACCTCAGGTAACTATTGCACAGAAAAGTCTAATCATTTTAATGGGATGGGCGACATCTTAGAGGGAAAAATAACAAAATTAAAGTTGATTTTAACCGGCAATGAAAAACACGCCATGGGGTGTTTCCATGTGAAATCTTGGATGTTGTACAATGAATGGAGGGGAAACAACTGAACCAGGGGAGGGAAAAAGAGGGAGGAGGGGAGTTTGCTAGAGTCATTTTTGGCCAAAGTCTGCTTCTAACTAAAGCTTCATGGAATGAGTTTAGAGTTTCCTAATGCTAACAATTAGTTCCACTTGGTGTCCAGCCTTTGAGAAGTAGGGCCTTAAGAAGAACATTCCCTTTATTCCTTAGTCTATCTCTTGGAAGTTAAATTATCTTATTGACAACATTTGAGACAAAAACTAGTCATTGAATTCTGTTGTAATAAATCATTTATTCTGTAGCAAAGTCTGGATATGACAGAATTCATGTGCTCTAGTCTGCAATTTGAGTTGAGGAAAATTTTTGAAAATAGTATTTCTCTAATAAACATTAAAATCTTGGAAGCATAAATCAGGTCCCTCTTTCAGCACTAGAAATGTCATACAGACAAGTTGCCATGTACAGCAAATAATTTATCTCATTACAGTAACACATGTTTTTAATTGTATTCCATTTGTGTTATGATGCTTAGGGTCACTGAGACTCATGGGCTGAAATCCAGCTTAATCAGCCAAGAAAGATTTTATATCAAAAAAGATAAAAATTGCTTTTATGTGCTATCTGAAAGCACAATAGTGTGAAAGCATAAAAATGGTCTATAGAGATTTGAAATTTTCTATTTTATTTCCATGTGTGAGTGATGTGTGTGTGTCTGCACACACAATCTATAATTCTTATTTGGAAGTCAGGGGAGAGCTTTGTGGATTTAGTTCCATTCTTCCACTTTTACAAGGGCTCTGTGTTCCAAACTCAGTTTGCCAGGCTTGCCTGGCAAGCACCTTTACCAGGTGAACCATCTCACTGACCCTGAAGCATGACAGGTGTTAGAAAACTAAGAAACTTGCATCCACTTCCATCAGTTATTGGATGAAATTTCTAGCACAGCCGTTAGGGTGTTTGGCCATCCAATCACCAGACTAGGTCAGTTCAGGCTTTCTCTCGACAATTGCCAGTAGTCTACAGTGGATGTAGCATTGTGGATTTCTGGGGACCTCTCTAACATTTTGCTTCTTCCTGTTCTCATGTGGTCTTCTTTTATCATGGTCTGTTATTCCTTGTTCTCCCTCTCTGTTCTTGATCCAGCTAGGATCTCCTGCTCCTGTAAGCTCTCTTTCCCTCAAACCTTGCCCTTTATTACCCCCACTCATGTTCAGGTTGTTCATGTAGATCTCACCCCTTTCTCTGTCATTGGGTGATCTCTGTGTCTTTCTTAGGGTCCTGTTTTCTAGGTAGCCTCCCTGGAGTTGTGTAGCAGTCTAGTCATCTTTGTTTTACATCTAATATCCTACTATGAGTGAGTACATACCATGTTTGTCTTTTTGAGTCTGGGTTACCTCATCCTCAGCCAGGCCCCAGATGGAGCTCCAGGAGTCCAACTGGCAAGAAAGAGGAGGGATTGTATGAGTGGGAATTGTTGAGACCAAGATTGGAAAAAGCACAGAGACAAATAGCCAAACGAATGGAAGCACATGAATTATGAACCAAAGGCTGTGGAGCCCCCAGCTGAAGCAGGCCCTCTGGATAAGTGAGACAATTGAATAGCTTGAACTGTTTGGGAGGCATCCAGGCTGTGGGACCAGGACCTGTCCTTAGTGCATGAGCTGGCTGTTTGGAACCTTGGGCTCACACAGGAACACTTTGCTCAGTCTGGAAGGAGGGGACTGGACCTGCCTATACTGAATCCACCAGGTTTAAATGAATCCCCAGGGGAGTCTTGGCCCTAGAGGAGATGGGAATGGAGGGGAGGGGCTGGGGGGGGAAGGTGGGGGTAGGAGGGAGGAGGACAGGGGAACTCATGGCTGATATGTAAAATTGAAACACAAATATCCATATTAAAAATAAAATTTGAAATATATAAAAAATGAAAACTAAGAAACTTGATAGAGCAACAGAATAAATAGAGGAAAGTAGGCTGTCATAAATCATCTGACTTTATATCAAGAAAGTTGTTGAGAAGGCCTGTACATGTGAGGCTTATGGAAAAGGCACTTGGGTGCTCTCATCCATCACCAGGCACCAAAGAAACTTAAGAAAGAACTCATTAGAATAAAAAAAAACCTAATTGAATTTGGAGTATAAGTTATTGGGTCTGTACTTCTGAATTTGTATGATGTGTGTATGTACATTCAATAGTTGTTACAGGTCATCTTTACGTTGAAGCTTTGTGTCCCTGGATTATTTGTAAATAGAACCAATTGTGGAGAAAATGTAACACATTACAATGCCACACAAGACATGGGCATGTGTATTTATTAAAATATGTTTTCACAATTGTTTTTTAAAATGTTACATTTGAAGGTCGGAAGGCAGTAGATTCAAAAGGAGGAGGGGGGAGTGTTAAGGAGAAAGTGGGGAAGAGAAGCAGAGAGAGGGAAAATGGCTAAAATTTGACAAATAGAACATCACCAACACCTTCATCTATTTTCATTTCATTTTACCAGGTGAATGAAGAAGGAAAGTCTGAGAATCTTATCTCCTGTGTAGAAAATATTGAATGTGGTTTCTCTTGTCAAAAGTCTTTGTAAAATGTAGACAAAGAAAAAAACTCAGGAAAACAGTCAAATAAACAGATCATATGTGGAGGCATTTTTACAATCAATAAGTACACTTTAGAGCTTCGGGATTTTACCAGCTGAAGCTGAGAAAATAAAAGTCTGTATCCTGGCAACCTCTTTACCTCCTTAAATGAATGACTCTTCTTGTTCTTTCATTTGTTTTATATTATTTGGTACAATTTTTTGTTGTTGTGGAAATCAAGAAGCTCTTCATGAAAAACTTAGGACATAATTTTATCATTTTTTACTATCTGTAGGAGTGTGCATATGAGTCTGTATATGTATAAATGTATGGGGTGTGTGTGTGTGTGTGTGTGTGTGTGTGTGTGTGTGTGTGTGTGCCTGTAGCAGCCGTAAGACAATGTTTGGATCCTATGGAGTTGAAGTTCAACAGGTTATGAGGCCTCCTGAAGTGGGTGCTAAGAACTGCTGAGCCATCTCTCCTGTGCCAATATGAATTCTTGTTTAAATCAGAAAGACAATTGCCTGGAATCATGAAGTAAACAAGCCAGCTCATGCACTGGTTTGCAGTAAACTCTTCTAAGACCTAGGCTTCAGCTCCATTTGCCTGACAACTTCTTTACTGTCAGCAGAGTATGGAGCCTGGGCTTGCACACACCAAGAATCTCATGCATATGTTTTCCTCTGGTTCTCATTTTGATCTTTCTCCTAAGTCCCATATGATTCAACACATTTCAATTAAGAAGTCTCAAAATGATTCTGTTCTGTTGTATTAGTGCTGTGAGAAAGCATGCATTTTTCTTAGGAACTGTGTTTGTGTACAAAAATGTACAAATATGGCCTATCCGAATAATTGTTTAAATATCATATCCAGTCTGTACTAACACATGAGGAGCCTTTTAATTGGGGACATGAAACAATCATGCATCTGCTGTGGATGTTTTTTCCTTGGTTTAGGGTTCTTCTTGGTAGGATTAGCATACAGACCTTTTAACCTCAGTAGCCCATCTGTTCTTACTGCTTATTCCTCAATTGAAATCAAGCTTACTGAAAGATGTGTTTTGAGGGTATATGACTTTGGTTTGTACGGCAGATCAACGTTTGAATGTCTATCAGAATTCTTCTGGTCTGGAAATCAGGTTACAAATACCATGGGACTTTGTTCTCATGGGAGATATCTCTAAACTTCTCCAGCTCGTTCTTTTTTTTCTCTTATACCAGCCCAAATGGAAATCAATGTCAAGAACTTGTCTCTTGAGTCTTTTCTTCTTCCTTGATGGAAGCTGTCATTCTTAGCCTTAGACTTGATTATAGGTGTGTTAAAAGTCAAGGGTTGGGGATTTAGGTGGAGCTCCAGGTGTACAATTGTCGAGAAAGAGGAGGGACTGTAAAAGCCTGAATTGTTGAGACCAAGATTGGAAAAAGCACAGAGACAAATAGCCAAACGAATGGTAGCACATGAATTATGAACCAAAGGCTGTGGAGCCCCCAGCTGGATCAGGCCCTTTGGATAAGTGAGACAATTGAATAGCTTGAACTGCTTGGGAGGCATCCAGGCTGTGGGACCAGGACCTGTCCTTAGTGCATGAGCTGGCTGTTTGGAACCTTGGGCTTACACAGGGACACTTTGCTCAGCCTGGAAGGAGGGGACTGGACCTGCCTATACTGAAACCACCAGGTTTAAATGAATCCCCAGGGGAGTCTTGGCCCTAGAGGAGATGGGAATGGAGGGGAGGGGATGGGGGGGAAGGTGGGGGTAGGAAGGAGGAGGAAAGGGGAACTCATGGCTGATGTGTAAAATTAAAACACAAATATAATAATAATAATAATAATAATAATAATAATAATAAAAGAAAGAAAAAATGTCACATGGTCAGTTTCTGACCTTATTTTACTTCACTTTTTACTACTCTTTGTGTTCCATGGGGTTTGGAAAGACAGGCAATGAAAATGAGCAAGGCTGTCTTCAAATAGCTTGCCAGGGATCTGAGCTAGGTTCATTACAAATTAAAGGTAACCAGACAGACATTTATAGAAAGACTTTTTTGTTTTTTTTTTAATTTATATTTTTATTTTACATTTCCACCGAAGTTTTCCCTCCCCATCCCCTCCCAGCAACTCCCTCCCCATCTCCTCTCCTCCTATCCATTCCTCCCCCTTTGTTTCTTGTCAGATACAGACAGGCCTCCCATGCACATCAGCCAACCGTGGCATATCAAGTTGCAGTGAGACTAGAAACCTACTCTTCTATCAAGGCTGGATGAGGAAATCTGGTAGGGAGAATGGGTCCCAAAAGCAGGCAGCAGAGTCAGAGACAGTCTCTGCTCCAACTGTTAGGAGTCTCACACAAAGACCAAGTTACACAATTGTAACATATATTGAGAGGGTCTAGGTCAGTCCTATGCAGGCTCCCTGGTTGGAAAGACACAAATTTTTGCAGTTTCTCGTAGCAATTGTCTCTGTGTCATGTTTACTGGGTTAATTATACTGAAGGGACTAAAGCTTTGACAAGTGGTGGAACCAAAGGAACCTGCAGAATTTCACTACCAAAATGTAAAATTTTCCCTTTAGGTAGTTATTCAAAGTAATCTATAGAATTTCTCTACCAAAATGCAAAAAAAAAAAAATCCTTATGTATTTATCCAAAGTAATCTGCAGAATTTCTCTGCCAAAATGTAAAGTGTTCCCTTATGTATTTAGTTTTTGTCATCTCAAGAAGAAACTTAAACACTGTGACTTTACATATACCCCACAGGAAAAATACTAGGCTTATCTTGAATATTACTTAATTGAATATAAAATGAGTAGTAGAAATTAAACTAAAACAATATTTGTAAAATACTATGTTCTTATGATGGACTATGACTAAAACCTTTTTTTGAAATTAAGTATACTATCACATTGATTCATTTATTTTAATTTGACATATATGGGAGAAGTAGACGTCTATATGCTTTTATATGTTTGATATAAGAAATTATATGTAGAATGTAACAGTAATGCAATAAAAATTTAAATGCATAAAACATGATAGAATATTGGCTTTCTTGGAAATAGAAGCATAATCCATTCAGTTTATTAAGGCAGTCTCTTATATTTAAATTGTAGTTACCTTAAAAAAAATCAGTCAAGTGGAAGCTTGCTTGATGTTTAGGATCATGCCTTAACTATTCTCTAGATCTATAGTTGAGAAATAAAACCACAACTGTTGTAAAACCCTTGAGAAATGATTGATCAGTTTCTAGATATTTCTGTTTATTAAATTTTAAATTTTTAATTAAAATATAGTTATGTCATCACCCTTCTTTCCCTACCCCATCCCCCATATCCCCTCCCTCTAATACTTTCAGCCCTCCTATGACACCCACCACTCTCAGACTGGTTGTCTCATCATTGGTTGTCATTGTGAAATACAGATGTTCTTAAAATACTTTTTCAGGTTGGTTTGTTTATTTTTAATTTATGAATTTGGGTGAGTGTTTGAATGTGTGTATCTATCCTGTGTGCATGTCTAGTGCCCAGAGAAGCCTGAAGGTGTGTTGGACCTCTTGGAAATGGAGTTCAGGTGAGTGGGAACCACCATGTGGATACTGGGAACTGAATCTGGATCCTATGCAAGAGCAGCAAGTGCTTTTAACTGCTGAGCTTTTTCTACCCTCAATTTACAAACTTTTTTTCCTTTGGTTTTGGAGAAGAGAGGTCTTCTTGCATTGCCCTGCCTATTCTGGAACTCACTCTGTAGAACAGGCTGACCTAGAACTCACAGAGATCCTCTTGTCTCTGCCTCTGGAATGCTAGGATTAAAGTTGAGCACTACCATCCTTCTTATAAACAATTTTTTGAGGTGTTTGTTTGTTTGTTTTTGTTTGTTTGTTTGCTTGTTTTTTTTTTGTTTTTTGTTTTTTGTTTTTTGTTTTTTTTGCCTTACAACTTCTTATTTGAAACTGAGAAGGATCATAGCTTTATTTATTTGCTTTAGTTTACTGAGAGCTATGAACAGAAAAGCTCCTTTAGAACTCCTTTTATATACATTTTTGTGGGCTTTCTTTTCCTTTCCTCTTTGGGAGGCCCATCACCAAGCTCTCAAATAAATACATGGAGACTTATTCTTACTTATAAATGCCCAATGTTAGCTTGGCTTGTTTCTAGACAGCTTTAAAAAAAAAAACTTAAATTGTCCTGTCTACCTTGTGCCTCTGGGCTTTTATCTTTATTCTATATACCTCTCTCTCTTTACTCGATGGGTGTCTGTGTGGCTAGGTGGCTGGCCCTTGGTGTCTTCCTCTCCTCCTTTTCTTGCTCCTTCCTCTCCTCCTTCTTCTTTCCTATTTATTTCTCTCTCCTGCCTAGGTATTGGACATTCAGCTCCAATATTATTAGACCAATCAGGTGTTTTAGGCAGACACAGTATCACAGCTTTATAGAGTTAAACAAATGCAACATAAAAGAATGCAACACATATCTGCATCATTAAATGAATATGCCACAGAATAAACAAATGTAACACATCTTAAACTATCATTCCACAACACATTTTAGTAGGTCTTTTTTGTACCATTGACCAACTTCCTCAGAGGCCCATAAGGCTGAAAGAGCAAGTGGTAATTCTACTGTGATTCAACCAGAATGGAAGCTTAACACTGGCTGAAGATAAAGTATAATTTTAACCGGGCGGTGGTTAATCCCAGCACTCAGGAGGCAGAGACAGGCAGATCTTTGTGAGTTCAAGGCCAGCCTGGTCTACAGAGCAAGATCCAGGAAAGGCACAAAGCTACACAGAGAAACCCTGTCTTGAAAACCAACCCCCCCCCCAAAAAAAAGAATAATTTTAAAAGCATCCTACAGGCTGGGAGTATGGTTCAGCAGATAAGAGCACATGTCTTGCTGCTTTTGTATGGGGCCCAACTTTGTTTTCCAGCACTCATTTCATTCCAGGCAGCTCACACTCACCTATTATTCCAGTTCCAGAGATGTATTGTCTCCTTATGGCCTTAAAAAGCTCTCTCTCTCTCTCTCTCTCTCTCTCTCTCTCTCTCTCTCACACACACACACACACACACACACACACACAAATAAAAGTAAACCTTTAAAAACAAATCACATTTATTATAGTGTATATAATTCATTTAACAATATTACTAGTTTGCATGTTATACTCATATCTAATAAAGTTAAAATAAGTACATAAACAAAGCAGAGTAAATTTTACCCAAAATGTACTCTTTCAAAAAGATAATTCCATTTTGCTAAACAAGAATCCAAGACAGAAAACTAAACTCAACAACATTTTCCTTTGTGGGGTCTTGGAAGGCTGGAGGCGTACTTCGGTAACAAGGGCTGTCCCAGCAGTGAAAACACTAGGTACAGTCTCCAGGGCCACAGAGCAGCAGGAAAGCCCCTCTGCAGTCTCTTAGCTTCTTCCTTTCCAGTTACACCAGTATTGTCACTACAGAGAGATTTCCTACTAGTTTTTATCCACATTTTAAAATGGGTGAAAAATGCTGTAACTTCGGTGCATGATTTGTTTAGAAAGAGGAGTGCTGGAATGATATGGGAGTCTGCTTCTTAGGGCCCCAGATGAAGAAAAGGAAATGCATAGCAAAGTGCCCTGAGGATGTACTTGTCTGGTTCCAGACAAAAGTAAGTATTCTATTTATTTTCTTAAGAGTCGTTTGCTTAAACAAATTATATAAACGTACTGTATTACATGTTTTCACAGTAAATTAAATAATAATAAAACTCAAATTCCCAGATAAGATGCTAATTGCAGCTTCTAAAATATACCTAAAAGTAATTATTTTCTCTATTTTATAATTATTATTAAATTATCTGGTAAGGACTCTATGTCATAAAATAGGGAAAGTAAAAGTTAGTAGGGGTAAACAAGGGAAACATGGCATT